>NW_016171016.1:0-14992 GCF_001687245.7 Rhagoletis zephyria
GGTTAGGGTTCGATATGCTGCGTGCGCATAATAAAAAAATTTACCCGCCCTATCGTATGTATGTACATATATATGTATCTTGTTTTTCAATGCTAATTAATAAGACAATAACTTTTGCGGAAATTGCAGAGTTGCTCTTGTTTTTAAAGGAGGGATGTATGCTCTAATGTTAATACAGTCTAAATTTTCTATAAATTTAATAAAACAAATACTATAAGTACAACTTTTTCTCTTTACTTTTATATTTCCATAGCAACTTCGGCTTTTATAATCATTAAAGTCAAAAGACCACAACGCGATGAACTATACCAAATAAAGCGAAGGTGATAATTACGACAATATGATAATGGCATTTAATAAAAGCGTATAATGAAAGAAATAAAAACAAGCCACTAACAGAGTATCGGAAGTGAGTTTAAAGAGAATAGCATAGTGAAGAGAGCGTACTTTGTGGAAAGAAAAGGAATGTGAAAGGCGTATTCACGGTTAGAACCAGTGAAGGAAAAGTAGGCACAAAAGTGCCATTTTTGGCACTTTCATTCTCAGAGGAGCTTTTGGCACAATTCATCCTGTTTTGGCACAATCATAAATTAAGGAAACCTTAGCATAATATGCCAATATATAACGAAAAATCACATACTACATTATAGATTAAAAAATTGCAAAAAGTGGAAATTAAATGCACAAAAAAAAATATAAATAAGGGCCATGAGAAATATAGAAATTCTATTGTGAATACGCAGCACGAAAAAGTAAGTTTCCGCAAAAACAAACTTTTAATTCAGAAGTTTTAGAAATATTCTTAGTTTGCAGTTTTATAGTCCATTAAATTAAAGTGCAACTTTCTGCAAAATGCTGTTGATTTTTAATAATTTTTTTGCTGACGGTGTCACACATTTTCATCCATTTAAAAAACTTTGGAACAAACTTTACATATGTATGTATATGGAGAAAATTCGTAATATCGTAAGTTTGAAATCTCTAAAAGTAGTGAATGAAAAGTTTGTTGTCGCGAAAACCTGCTGGATTTTTATAATTTGGGTACAAGTGTGAAATGTCGATTTATGTACATACAGTGCCGGACATAAGTTTTGGCACAGCAGATGATATTAACTTAAATGTCCAAATTCGGGTCAAAATAATGCAAAATGCACCATGTTAGCTATCTGACAGAAAACGTGTTTCTTATTTTTTGTTGTACCAACTTTTTCAAAAAAAAAATCCAGCTTTTGACGTTGGAAAAATAAAACAAAGAAAAGCCAAACATATAAGTAGAGAAATTTTCGAATATTTTGTAAAATCTTCTTCGTAAAAAATTAACTGCTGCTTTCGTGGATATTGCAACACACGGAAAAGATGTAAGGACACAGCTATAAGAGCCACCGCACACCACAGACTTTATCGGCCGCCTATTTAAATTTGAAATATGTACATGAAGATGTATGGAGGTGCGCACATTACACCAGCTTAATCGCTCTGACCAATAAGTTGTGGTGCAATGGAAAGACTAGCGAGCCGATAAAGTCCGTGGTGTGCGATGGATCTAAANTTATATTAAAAATTAAGTGATCAGTTATTAAACATATATGTAAATCTTTACATGTTCTGTTAAAAAATATCTAAAAGAACAAGCGATAATCCCCAAGTTCTATATCGTAGCAGTGGCCACATTGCGTGTTTGTCACAGACACGGTTTATGTCAAAAATTTTGAAGTGAAACTACCTTCTAAAAATTATTGTATCATGGGCACACCTTTGTTCCTTCTGGATATATTAAAGATTTTGCTGATCTGGCAGCTCAATTTAACAAAACATGTATGTTATAATATTCTGTTATTTAATTGAATTGTGTTTTTTGTGTCCATCGAAACGAATTTTGAGTAAGATTTTTTTTTGTAAAAATGGGTCGAAAACAGTGTGAAACATCAAAATCGCAGCGAAAAATAATTGCACACCTGCATAACCAAGACAAATCTTACGCAGAAATCGGCGAAATTATGGAGCGAAGCCGTTTTACAATGCGCAATGTAACAAAGCGCTACAAAGGATCGATAAACTTTGAAAATGGCGAGCGAACTGGCCGTCGTCGAAAGCTTTCCACTCGGGAATGCGCCCAAATCGTACGAAGAGTACAGATTAACCCAAGAATGATAGAATACAAGATTGCGCCGATCAGAGAGGATTTTTGAGAATAACTTTTGAGTGACGTCACACTGGTGCAATTGCGAGAGAGAAATCCAAAACGTGAGCAAGAATGGAAGAAGAAGAAAAAATGTTGCAAGGAAAACGTAAACAAGTTGCACAAGTGTGACGTCATGCAAACAACGATTCTGTCAAATTCGTTAAGAGAGGAATAGCGGTCCGAGATCGGCGCAACCTTTGTATTCTCTCAATCGTGAGATTAACCCCAAAATTACATCGACACAGATTAAAGCAGAGATTAAAGAAGCCTTTGGTAAAGATGTTCACAGCAAAACAGTAAACAGTAACGTAGAACTTAGATAATCAAAATGAAACAGATTTCGACGTGGCATTAACTTACGTTAAGTTTCGGCTGTTCAATTATAAGCAACACCCATTTAATAGAATTTTTAAGAGAGAGCCGTAAGTTACGTTAAGTTGCTATAATCAGACCATAAGACAATGCTGGATAAAATTCTCGAGTCGCCAGGCCTAAACCAATAATTTCGAAAGTCAATTAAATCAAGAGAAAAACATATGTATGCAATCGATTATAAGAGCAAGCCTAATAGTTTCTGGGATCAAGTTTTGTTTTCCGACGAAAGCAAGTTTAACATTTTCCGCTCGGATGGCCGCATTAATGTGTGGCGAAAACCCAACACGGCGCTGGCAGCCAAAAATCTTGCGCCAACAGTGAAATACAGCGGCGGAGGCGTTATGGTGTGGGGCTGCATGTCCGTAGCAGGTATAGGTGAATTAGTCTTCATTGAGGGAATTATGAACCATCAAGTTTACCTAAGTTTAAAAACTAATTAATAAAATTAAAGTGAAATCTGTGGAAAATTAAAAATCAAATCCTTTTTTCGCAAAATCTATAAAGAACCCTTTTATTTTAGAAAAAACCTGGGTAACAGTTATTCGTCGCCACCCTTTATATATGTATGTCTAAGGAATCCTTAATCAGAGGTATTTACTGCAATAACTTGGTTAATTAATAAATATTATACTGAAAGAATGTTTAGAACATTCTACGATCGTAGTAGATTAAAAAAAAAAATCTGCGTTAATCCGCTTTTCAGACGAACGAGATAGATACAGACAAACATATACATAAATGCTCAGAACGAAAAGAGAAATCGGTTAAGCCTTGACTGTCTGTCTGTTCGTCTGTGCACACAATAACTCTATTAAAAATATCTTAACGAAACTTGTGTTGCTTTTGATTCAAAGACGGTTGATATTGAAAATGGGCAACATCGCACAATAACCACGCCTACCACACACGGTGGGCAGAAAGCGAAGATAGGTTGCATAAAAATGTCGACAAANAAACAGGAGCAGCTAGGATTTCAATTCAAAGGGATTCTTAACCTAAAAATATCAACAAATACAACCCTGCTTTCAGTTTTTGTCGACATTTTTATGCAACCTATCTTTGCTTCCTGCCCACCGTGCACACATATTACGGGAGATGGCGGAAATACAAAAACTGCCAAATTTTAGTAACTACTGAAGCCTATCTGAACTTTTTCTTCCATGTGGTTATTGTTTTTTTTCTACACATTGAAAGAAAGTTTTGAACTGAAACGATGAATCCGCCATGCTCACATCCCATATAGCGGTAATTTAGAGAAATACGAAATCTCCGATAAATCAGTAACTACTGAAACTAGTTTATTCAAAATTGATGTATGCAAGACACCAGATGATGAAAAACAACTTTTTGATTAAAAAGTTACGACCACGATGTCTTTGACAGAGTTACTACTTTTTAACCGTAAAGCGTTCCCGTAAGTATGATTTTTCGCCCTTTCTCTAAAAGCAATTTTAATATGATAAAGTGTCAAACTATCAGCTGTTGTGTTGTCAAAGCAAATTGAAAGTTGAGTAAACAAAAACAAAAACTAGGCGCCGAAAATAATTTTAAAATAAATATAATAAAATACTAATAATAATAAAAATTTTAATTTTTAGGCGCTAACGTCAACGCCAACACAACGCAAAAGTTGTATGTGGACGGGCCTTAAGAGTACAGGACATCTTAGCCCATTATTGATCATGCATTAACCCATGTTTGTGTAATGACTTATGTTAAGTTAATTTGATTTTATTACTATGCAAACTATGAATAATTTAACCCATTCACGACTTTGACCTAACGAATTGATGACCATATTTTAACAGATTAGTGGCCGATTTTGTACAGACTCTTTCCCAGCTAATTTTACTAAGAATAGGAAAGTTTAGGTTAAAATATAATCAGGAAGAACAAGTCCTAAAAAATAAATATTAAAATTAAATAAAAATGAATATGTGATTGTCGCATAGTTAGGCTAAGCACTATTAAAAGGATTTTAGGTATGCAGTTTTGTAACTGATTTAATTTTAGTACATTGCCAAAAATCAACGGTATTTTCTAGTTACTTCAAGTTGGCACTTTAATGTACTGAAATTGAACGGTTCACAAAAATACGTACTCAAAATCTATTTCCAATATATAATTGAAAACATCGGTGAAGTATTAACCATATTTTAATCAAAAAAAAAAAAAATAATAATTCAAATTGAATAATAGTAAAAAAATAGTCAAAACTTTTCAATATGTGTGTGTCTTATAATTAAGATAAGAACTATATAATGAAAAGTGTGACACTTATTCCTCGCAGTCGGAATCTAAGCCTCATCCAAGCCCCGTTAAACTAATATTATTCGCTTCAACTTCAACTGTTTAACTCCATTACTTCGCCAAAAAAAAGATCTCTGGTTTGAGAACACTGGCAACAAGCGCGAGCAAGTAATCAGAGGATCTGGTGAAACTAAAAACCTATAAAAACGTCTTCTAAATTGTCGGTGCGACTCGTTTTTCTACTATAGATCTTTCTAAAGTTTTTAAAGTCCTTGTTAGAACTACTTCCGCTTTTTATTCATTGATCGGCCTTAAAATAATAAATAGTTAAGTTCGAAATGAAACAGAATCAAACTTAGCTAGAAGTATACGTTTTTGTGTTTAGTTAAAATCAAATTGAAATTTTAAAACCAATTTATTTAAAATGCGCAAAGCGTTTTTGGTTTTGAACTTGGATTCCTAATAACGAAGGAACATACTTTATTCCAGTACTGTAAAATTTAAAAGCACTTGCAAAAAATAAAGGTTCGTTTAGTTCTATTCAAGCATAATTTTTTTAAAACAGCCAATTCCAAAAAACACACGCCAAGAAAATAAATAAACTTCATTTTAAGTAATGAAAAAACTAAAATAACGAAATATAGGCCCTTATTATGAGTTGCATTCGATTTTCGATCTTCGCTGGCTATCGAAGATCGAAAGTGAAATTCGTATTATGAGCTATGCAAGCGTGTCGAAATTTTCGTTGAGTATCGAATTTTCTGTCGAACAGAATTTTGCTTTCGTTGGTGTAGCGAAGAGTTAGAAAATTGTGAAAAATGTATGATTTTGCATTTGATTTCTTACTTTTTGGCGGCTAGACACTAATTCTAAACAATTTTTATTAATTTCATGCAATTCCAACGTCGTGAATACAAAACGCAAGCTCGAATGTTTGGTTTTACTTATGAAAGGAAATGCCAATACGATGTTGGCACGATCTCTGAGAACAAAATCATAGATCTGTTTATAGTTTTAATATATTTTAAATAGATTTGGATCGCAAAATTTCTTAAATATATAGTGTCAAAATATATTCGAAAGAATGCACTTAGGGCCAATTTCACAATGCGTAGTTAACTCAGAATCGGCAGTTAACTACAGATTTTTGTACTGAAAATCTCTAGTTAACTGCCGATTCTGAGTTAACTACGCACTGTGAAATTGGCCCTTAAACTCTTTTAAACGTTATCTGCTCTTGGCAAGTTCTCTAAGCTCTCATCGTCTGACGAGAACTCCGTTGTACTAATTAAAATTTTTTTCCACGTTTTCATAAACTCGATTTCTTTTTATTTCTTTTTAATTTGCACAAATTTACATATGTACATATGTATAAGCACACTATTTAGTTTGCTCGATTTGTAAACAATGCGGCGGTGAAAAATATACTATTGTGAACAACCTAAACGAGCGAAATTCACAATAGCGCTATTCTTCATCGAATGAGCGCCATAATACCAAATGAAAATTCGTTCGATCAACACTTTCGATCACTGTCGAAGATCGAATGCAACTCCTAATAGGGGCCATAATACCGCTTTCTTACAGAAACAATTTGAATTGCTCATTTGACTTTCTCAGTTTTGAATAACAAAAATATTATTCAAATTTTATAACTTTGGACACGCATATCTCCCAGCCGAAAAACGATAGAAAGTTGAAAGCTCACTCCCAAATTTAGAATTTAATGAGGATTAAAGCTTCGTTTTTATTTTTCCATAAAAGGCGTTTTTTTAAATTGAGTTTAGAGCATGCTTGGAACCAATGTGCGACGCTTACATGTTAAATTTTTGGGTTAAAATTTAAAAAATAACATAGGCCATCAAAAACGAAAAAAATTTGGTGAGACAAATGTTAAAGCTATTTTTGATAGCCTTTATTGTGCTGATTACAAACGTAAACGCAAAACGAGATTAAATTGCCAAAAAATCGCATTTTTGCAAATTTGAAAAGGTCTAGCAAAGAAACGAAAGGTAATAGAACCTTCCATAGAAAAATCCACTACCTATTAAGAGCCGTTCAGTTTGAAATTGGCATAAGTCGATTCACACCTGTTGTTCTTAAGGAACTGGGTATCTGAACACGTCGATTATTCGTTCAACTTCCCCGACCAAAGGTAAGAGATTTTGTCGTTAGGTTCTGACGACAGAGCTTTTTACAGATGCATTCGGTTACAAGTAGCCGGTCATTTAAGCACAAGAGGTACGGAGTGACTTATGCCACTTTCAAAATAAACAGCTCATATGTAGGAACATATTTCATTTTCCATGCAAAGCCAAAGTTGTTTCTATACACATTCATATGCATGCCCGCAGAATTCATTAGGTTGCCCTAAACCTTTTCCTACATTGATACGTCCCTGACGGTGGTTGCCTCTGTGTGTGTGCCACGTAACAACACAAATGTGTGGGCGCGCTCACCTGAGTTGGTAACGCGCTCTGCGCTCACTTGTTCATTTGCTTGAAATGCCGCTGCTATATTTTGCGCTCTTTCATTGACTCACTGAACGCTGCGTGTTTGCAAATGGGCTTTGTAAACGCGGGGTTGCCATATAGGTTTTTTTTTTTTTGGGCAAAAAGTATACCAAAATGTGAAAAAATTACCAAAATAAGTTATAGATGTATTTAATTATTCAAACAGAGAGTAAAATCATCTAACTATTGACGCCCCAGAAAAAAACTCTCTGAATTATGGGAGACAAATTTCGAACTTCAAATGAAATGTTTTGCACACATTATTTCTATATAAGATATATTATTTTCGCTTTCATCATATCTAGTTTTCTTCCAAACTTGCGTTTACTTTAGCCTTTTGTTCAAGGTTATCCCCAAATACCCCTCCTTTTGCGATATCCAAAATTTCTGTGGGACATTAGTCAAATTGACATTCTTTCTTTTGGTGAGGAGTTCGTTCTCCCTGGCCCTTAGTGGGTTTTTAGCAGACCCTTTTCAAAGTACTAGTTCTCCATCAGTTTTAAGGCTGCAGCCAACCTAAAGATAATATTGATAATTATCACATTTTACCCGATTTCAAAAATGTAGCAAATCTAAAAGTTGTGTACCAGTGTACCAAACTCAAAAACAAATTTACCCAAAATGGTACATTTCGGCGAAAATGGCAACCTTGGGTAAACGTCATGAATTTACCGTTCAGTCAGCCATGCTAAAGGCTCTGTTATGCATACTTGGCATTGCTTGAGAGTTGTCACATAAGGAATCTGTTAAATGAGCTTCGCGTGTAAGCGGTTACCCAACGCACAGCATTACATACGTAAAAGTCTGTTGGTTTTTGATTTCTACGTAAAAATGGTATAGCAGTGCATGCAATGCCAAGTATGCATAACAGAGCCTTTACTCAGCCACTTTATATACTTGTTGTATACGTTTGCTACTGCGTCTGCCCGCAGATATATTCGCCGTAAAATAAACAGCAACAAAACCAGCCAAAAGAAAACCAAAATCAAAACTCAAGCCAAAATACTCGCGTACAAGCAACTCGGAAGTCAGTCTCAATTGGACACTGTGCATAGTAAATATTTCTCGTGAAATCGATCTGCAGCTTCGCGTTTCGTGGTGTTGTGTTTTTCTTGTTTAATTGATAAAAGAAATAAATAAATACCGAATCACGCGAGTGTGAATATTGTGTACATATTTGTGTGTGCAATTTAAAGAGTTAATAAAAACAGACAAAAACCTTTCGAAAAGTGGCTAAACATTTGGATTGAAGGCCGGCTTGGATTTTTTCTCGGAGTTTAAGGTAAGTGTAATACTTTTTTCATTGAATTTAAGAGAAGTACATGTCTGGTAGTAAGTATAAATGTAGGTATGCATATCAGACGGCCATATTTATTGCATTTATTACACCACAAACAATTCACAACGTCCAATCGTTTTTTTTTCTTATTTGCAACGCTTGAAAATTGTTATTCGCTTGTTTGTTGTTCGTTCGGCGTTCGTTTTTATGCTTTCCTTTGTTGCTTGTGTTTTTGCTACATTTCTTGCTGTCTCTGCTCTCTTGCCCTTTTCCCCTTCAACAACTCTTGGCACATACACGCACGCTCTCTTATTCCAACACCACTTTGTACAGCAGCAGTGTTGCCAAACATGCACTTTTCCTACCAAAACTTGTAGGTTTTTTCCATTTGGTAGGTTGGTAGGCTTGATTGGAATTTGGTAGGTTCGGTGACAATGAGTAATAGTTAGTTGCGAGAAATAGAAAATAAGTATCCCCAAATATTTTAGCAACATTTTTTCACACGAATATTTCACCGGTGTGCGTATAACGGCGACCGCTAACATGTAAATTACCTGAATCCTAAGTACAGACGTATACCCTTATTATTGCCAATATACAATATAAACATCCATATATATACTTTATGGCGTTCTTGGACCAAGATTACAGGAAAGTCTGCCAATGGGATCGTACTCAACAATATTCCAAGCAGAGGTCAGAATAAATATTATGTCGGATTGCCAACTTTTGTGATGGGTTCCGGGACATAAAGGGTTTGAAGGCTACGAAAATTATGACTGCCTCGCAAAGCGTGGACCTCAAATGCGCTTGCATGGTCCCAAGCTAATCTGCGGTACATCTAAAGGATCCACTGAAGAACTACTTAGGAGCTTGATGGGAATAACCTCAGATTTCTGTCCACTGGCGGAAGTCAAAGGAAATAAGACAATCAAAGAGATAGACTCCTTTAACTTAGAATTCTGGTTACCTGAGAGCACACTGCAAGTTAACGTACCATTTGAATTAAATGGGTTTTTCTGTAGAGACGCACTGTATGTTTTGTGGGCTGGTGGAGGAAACCCAGAGTATTTTCTATGTGCCTACCGACGAAGCATGAATCGTAGATTGATACACCTTGGAGAACGACTGTCTTCCCCATCTAAAATTCGGAACATGTCTCCATCCAAAGTGCTTAGCTTTTTAAATAGTCTAAGGTTGGAGAATCTACAATTAGGGTTTAGCACAATAGATCTTCTTAGGTCGCAGCGCGAGCATTTCCGATGTAGTAATAATCAGAACAACAATATCGTCACTAGACACGAATAAAGAAGCGTGTAATTTTCGATACGATTCCACTCTCGAAAAACGACTTGCTTTCGACACGACTCTCGCAATGAGGGTGTATATTTTTAATAAACTTGAAAATAAATATATTAAAAACTCAAAAAATTGTTTGGTAGGTTTTGGTTGGTTATGGTAGGAAATTTTGGTAGGAAAAAAATGTGTCTCTGGCAACACTGTACAACAGCTCGATTTTGGGAACATCTCTCAGTGTTGCCACTACACCGTTTGCGAAAATCCGCAAAAAAGTTTTCTAATTGGAACTAAATTACTCCAGAATACGAATACATAAGCAAATCACCGAAATTGTTAAAAATGTTCAAAAAGTACAAGATTGCTACTAACCGACGCGTTTTGGTCACGGGGGCCCATTTTTTTAAGCTCATTGTGGAACAATTGTTAGTCTAATCAGGGACGAAATGTTGAAATAACATTTTTTTCGTCAAAAGAGTTAAAAAAATAAAATTGCTCAAAATTCACAAATGTGATCGAAATAGTTTGCAAATAGTTTTATTGTATCCTGATACATATGTACAAATGTATATGTTTTCTTAGCATAGCCATTAGTTTCGTTGAAAATTCAGACTTTAAGAGAATAATTTAGTGAAAAACCATACTTTTTAGGCAAAATTTTAATTTGACAATTTTGTATGGGGTCATGACAAAAAACTGTTAACACCTTTGAATTCGGCGTACTCAAATCAAGTCACCAATAAAAAAATCTCGACATGCTAGAAAAAAACCAAAAATGTATTACATTAAAATACCTAGATATAAAAAAAGTTATATACTTATTGGAAGGGGAAAAATTTAATTTCGCAGGCTTGTGTAATTAATGCGTACTACCTATATCAGTCGCTTCCGAGCTGTCATCGTTGCTTGTACAGTTCAAGAGGAGTCTTAAGGTCGTTTTTCAATTAGATTTTAAAATTATCTGATTTGCGAAAATTTGTTTGAATGGCCGAATTTCAGACTTTGTATACAAATTAGATAAATTTCAACAAAACTTCATAAAATTTTCACACCTTAAATTTTAAAAATAATTTTTAGAAACAATTTGGGGTTAACTTTTTATAGTTTATTAAATTTTCATATCGCACGTTTTATAATATCTGTGGTCATAAGCAATAACCGCCTAACTCGACTTAAGAAAGAATTGAGTTATATATGCTACGGTTTTCTCTAACTCCTATTCTATGTCTATATGAAACTCCCATCTCGTTATCTAAGCTATATAAAAAGTTGTAGATGAAAATACTTTGGTTCCCTCATGAGGTTAACATTACAATTAGTGGTCTAAAAATATCGATAGTAGACACTATCGATAGTATGCGATAGTTGTTTAGAAACCATCGATAACTATCGATAGTTTTCGATAGTCCTTTAAACTTACAATTTCTTACAAACTTAAAATATTTCTTAAAAAATCAGAAAGTCGCAAGCTTACGGTGAAGTATATTTTTAAAATTTTACAAAATGAACCTTGAAAATGAAATGAAAACTTATAGCCATTTTATTCAAGAACTTCGCAAATTGTTTATTAAAATATTTTGCGTGAGCAAAACTTTATACGAATCAGAGGGGTCGTCGCTTATTAAAATATTTAAATTTTATTAGAGCTATTTACTTCCTTCAGTATCAGTTATGTTACTTTGGGCGTGTGTGAATCGATAACAAAGTTCTATGGGGAAAGCTGTTGAATAATAATTTTACTATGGTGAGAGAGTTTTGCCAATTTGCTGTGTGAAATGAAATCTTTTTTGACAGCATTAAATTTTTGATAACTGCAGATTTATGCGGCATAAAATATTACAAATTGAAGTGAAATTAATATTTTAAGAAAACATCTACCATCGCTGATCGCAACTCATCAGTTTAAGCTTTTATTTAACGAAAAATTTCACATCTTCGCACATTTTCACATTTTTCGTCTTTGCGATTGTCAAAATTTTCTATTCATTTGTCAAAAATTTTAATAGCCTCATAAGCTACTGAAATTTTATTCACCTCCTAGTTGTCAAAAATTTACTCGCCGCGAACTTTGTTACCGATTCACACACGCTCTTTATTCAATATCAAATATTTTATCATCCTATATCAGTCCTTTTACTTCATTCAATATCCGACATTTACCTATTTCCGTTGTTTTCACGAAACTATCCATATTTTTCTGTTATCAAAACACCCGCTGAAACAGGAAAGTGCTGGTAAATGTACGCTGCCGAAATATCTTTTATTAAAAGGTGCTTTATCAAATGCGCATTCAAAGTGACAATAAGCGATAAAACAATTTATGTAAGAAAAACCAAAATTATCGATTGTGGTACGATAGTGCCATCGATAGTTTCAGATCACTAATTACAATCCTAATCCTAAGCGTTTTTTCTCGAATTCAGGTTTTTCGACTTAAGCGATTATTGGTTATGACCACAGATATATAGAATTATTTCAAAATTTAAATTTTGTAGGAAAACGCAATCAAAGTTTGATCAATTCATACAGTTAGTATACCAAAACACAGATGAAAATGCATATATCTTCGCCATTTTTGGGAAGTTTACCCATCTGTTAGGCTGATCATATGTATGTATTCTACTTATGAAGCTTATTAATTGTATGATGAAATCTCCAAAGAAGTAAATTTGGAATTACATCTCTATATTTTTAAACGTGCGATATAATAAAGTACAAGTCTGAAGTAGCGTTGCTTTTTGGCATTTTTGTTGCCTGTTTTACGATTTTTTTTTATACAAAGTGTGTTCGACACATTTTGTTTATAGAGAAAATCATTAACAATAAAAAATCGTCTATGAAATCTAATTAAAAACTCGAAGTTTTAATGAAACTTTGTGGAATTTTCCAAATTTTTGTACAAAGATTGAAATTCGGGCTTACATGGCTTTTATTTTTTGTCAAACAAGAGAAAAAAGCAAACCTTGTAAAAATGCCCCGTGCCTATTTAAGTTTTCGACATTGTAAAATATTCTTGATAGCTAAGTTTTCCCATAAAAAATACACACTTGGGTGATTTAAAAAAATACTAAGGTCATCGAAAGATTAGAGCTTGAAACCTCTACGTGTTTTTATATACTGAAATATATAACATTTTTATTGCAGTTTTGGTTAACATTTTTATCAGAGACCCAAACTAATCCTTATCTTGATATTTGAAATCAAAAACGTCGCATGTACTGCCGATTTCACGAAATTAAACGCAAATATCTCTGAGCTCGATTATTGGAATTTGATTTGCTAACATCTGGCAACCCTTTTAAAAAAACTAAAACCACGTAAAAGCAAAGCCCTTTAATTTGCCACCTAATTTTTGAAAATTGAATAAACGATATAGACAGTGGACTTCTACCACATGGTGGTTTTTGAGCATCTACCACCACACAAGGTCTGAAATCTACCACATATTCGCGTTTTTGAGTACCTAGTTTTAATTTTTCTCGACATAATTTCCTTCTGAAATTTCTCAAGTAAAAGTAAACAAAGCCGAATGGGAGGATAAATATATGATTTATAAAAATAATTAACGGCGAAAATTAAAAAGTAACGGCGATTTTTGTGAAAGTATTAGCAAATTTCAGTGCATCTAAAGTTTCTGAAGCGTTGTTTACATTTACTTGAGGATTGTCAAAATCGGCAAATCTGTAGCGTGCCGCATTTGTTCGCTACATCGTGATGTGATAAAAAGAAACGCTGGCAGTACTCCGCAAGGTTGCAAAAAATTTATGTTCGAAAAATATCTTGATATGGAAGGAACCGCTTTACATTGTCAAAGAAAAAAATTGCGAAAAGTCAACGCAATTTTTAGCAACTTTAATCTAACACTTTGTTATACTAAAATTAATTTGTTTTGGAGTCTAATTAAAAAGTTTGCAATTTAGGTGAAACCTTACAGAATTTCTTGAATTTTTGTACAAAGTTTGATCCAAGACCTGAGATCTACCACACTGTTTTGAAATCTACCACATTTTTTCCAGATTCTACCACACAGAATTTTTAAGTCCGATCACTGGATACAGATTCGATGACATTAACAATCATGGCGTTAAATCTTCGAACTCAATTAAGAAGTTTCATTTCAATAAAAGTCCCATATAATTATTAAGAGAAGACGTAAATCATTTCCGTCGTGAAATAAACGCCCCGCGAGGCAAAAAAAAAATAAAAGTCCCATATAGTTATTATGAGAAGACGAAGACAATTTACATCTTAAAATAATCGTACATTAATTAAATTAATATTTTAAGTTTATTTATTCATAAATAGTCTTTCATTAATGTCTTGAAAAAAAATTCTGCTTAGGATGGTTTGATCTACTGATACTTTCATAAAATTTTCATTGCGAATTTGTTTTGAATTGCGCCAAACACGATGTCTAATTATTTCGATAATATTGTCTACACTTTTGAAAAGACTTAAAATATTTTGCATACATATTTTCAACGCGGCATAAGTTAGTCCATTAATTATTTAACTTATCGTTAGTTTGGACACTTCTTTGCTTGCCGGACCAGCTCTTTCTTTAAAGTTAGGGTCCAATTTAAAAATTGTCGCTTATCTTTCATCCTTTACTACTTATATGTCCTCGTTTTGCCTCTTGTTCCTTATTCTTTAAGAATTAATGTAAAAATATAAACGAAATTGCTTTTGATCCTAATTTATTTAAGAATTTCATAGTTCCTTATAGCATTATTAATTAAAAAGCCTAATAAATGACATTATACCAGTTTTCGATTTATAAAGCATTTAAAGGTTTTTTTATTATTTGTGAATTTGGGTGTACAATACAAATTCCAAATCTTCAATCTTTTGCTTGTAGATTTTTACGAAAAATTTTAGTTATATCAATTCTGTAGAAAAATAAATCAACATGCCAATAAGTTTGAACTAAAAATTCCTCACAAAATCCTGAAGAGTATTCAAAACCAGGGTGTCCAGATTGCTTCAAAATAAAAGAGCCATTTCTGAAAAATCGGTATTTTTTTCATAAAATTCATGAAATTGGCTTAAAAAAATCATTTATTTTGAAAATGGGATCTTGTTATAACATAGTTTTTA
>NW_016171017.1:0-14988 GCF_001687245.7 Rhagoletis zephyria
ACACCCACCCTGTCGGAAACAACAACAACCAAAAAGGAAATATATATATCTAGTCGATTATTTTGAACTAGTGTAATGTACATTAGAGTGCATCACTCTCAATACAAAAAAATCGGCATATTTTATCATCGAAATTATAAAATATATTATATTTTAAGACTTCCGCCAAATTTTTTCGCTAAATTTTAAGATTTACTTCAGCGGTGCGAATTTGAAAATATCTCCAGGAATAGTGTTTTTATAAATAAAATTATTAATTTTCAAAAAATTTTGCAAATAAGTTTCTTCAGGTGATAGAAGAGTTAAAGCTTAAAAAGTCTTCATTCGAATGTTTAAAAAATTTACCAAAGGAAACAAAATAATGAGCCCGCGTAAATCTTATTATTTTTATAAAATTTTTGCAGAAGTTTTAAAATATAAAAAGGTTTTTAACTCTGGCGGAAAACCCCCAACTTTTTTTTTCGAGGCTCTCTAATGTACATATGTACATCTTTGATATTTTAGTGGTAAGCAAAAATTTAAACAGTCATATTCTTTTGCCAAGACCGAAAGGTTACTTCAAAAAATATAGTACATTCCCATAAATGAATGACGGATTTTACGTAGATTTTGTCGTAATTATTTTTTATTAATACATAACTACATATGTACATACATATGATGGTTCGTTACTAGTTCTATGCGTAATTTTTAGTGAGCCCTTAGTAACCAATGATCACATTTGTACCTAATTATTAGGGCGAAAAATATTGGTAGGAACATAATGCGTGCAATAACATTATTCAATTTGCATGGAATAAGTAGAGGTTAGGGAATTTACCTATATACGTATTTTACATTAGGTTGCATCGCTCCCCATACAAAATAAAATCAGTACTAGTTTTCCAAACGGCATTATAAAACCCATTATATTTTGAGACTTCCGCCAAAATATTTAAAAATAATATTAAGATTTACGTCAACTGGGCCGAATTGAAAATACCTCCAAAAATATTTTTTTTTTAATAAAACTATGTAGTTTTAAAAAATATTTTTTTTCCAACAATTCAGCTCAGATGCTTAGAAGGTATACATGAAATTTTTAAACATTGTGTCAACGGAATTAAAATATCGCGTGAATCTTTATATTTTTCCGAAATATTTCGGCCTTTGTCTTAAAATATAATAAATTTTGCAATTACGTTGGAAAACCCGACTGCTGAGTGGAAGATCGACCTATCTCGGCAGCCAGTTTGAAAACGCCCTATCTCAAAACACTTTTCAAGAAAGCCCTATTCCAGAATTTTATTGAAAAACACCCTATCTCAGAATTTGGTTGAAGAACGCCCTATCTCAGAATGGGCTCAAAAACGCCCTATCTCACTTCAATATGTATTGAAAATGTGCTGATATAGGACGTTTTTGAAATGAATTCTGAAAGAGGCCGTTCTTGAAAAATTTTTCTAGATAAAGCATTTTCGAACTGGCTGCCAAGATAGGTCGATCTTCCACTCAGCAGTCGATATGTACATATGGACCTCTGTAATAACGACACAATTCAAAATTCAAAAAATAAAAACCCCTACAACTGTTAAGTGTCTTATGTCTCTAATTCTTGTCTAATTTCAAGTTTAAAAAGGACTTAGTTTTGCGTGGTGTTCCTATTTGGCACCAGTGGAACGACTGGCGTGTTAAGTTGAACCAAAAAGACGAAGAAGCCTCTATAACTTTAACAACTTCAAGGAGATATCGAAGGGTTTAGTATATTGGCAGTCAAGATTGATTGTACAAAGAATTTTCAAATTGTCCATGAATATAATTTATTTAATTACAGCACATCGAAAATTATTTAACACACTCTCTTTCACAATCACGGCGACATCCCATTTCTTGCCGATTCGTCGCGTTGTTAATTTTAGCCAGAATTTAAATCAATAACAGAATAGTATAAGTCACGCAATTTGACCGCAGTAGTAGGTGATTAGAGAATTTCGTGTTTACTAAGTACGCTGTAAGTTTCATATGTATGTATGTATAATTGTTGCAAAGATAAAGCAATTAACTTGGCTTTGTTGTCTTTGATTTGTGTTTTCTTTGTTACCAAGAAAAGCAATTGATTGATAACCAACTGTGCCGCTAATTGCAGATTAAATAAATTCGCATTAAAATAGAACCGTTACGCGTAAATGTGTTAATTACCCTGTTGGAACGCTAAAATGACTCAAAAAAAACGCCGAGACTCGTAAACTTAATTTTGGGTCGTACATTACGGATCTGTATACCATTTTTCTAGATCAGGTCATTTTTTTTATATTTTTTTTCGTGGCATTTCAAAACTTGCGATTATTATTATAATTATTATTATTATATACGTATGTATATAAATACATAAATACTAGCCTTTGCTCGCAGTTCCGACCACGTGAAGTACGGTTTCACGTTATGATTTCAAGTTCAAGAAAAAATAAAAAAAAATTTTTTATATATAAATGTTTTCGTAATAAAGTTTTTTTTTAAATCTCGTTCGTTTGACATACATATTGTGTAATTTCGTTGAAGAGCAACGCTCTTTTATTACATGTGCATGTTAGTGCAGTTCGTAAGCTATTTCTAGCCGAGTTTAATTATACACGCGCTCATAATCTTACACATTTATAATATTAGTAGGATTTAATTTAAGTTGTCAATTAAGTTGATTTTAAGTTCCTGAACTGGAGGCAATGTTTGTCAAAAATATTTTCAAAATAGATGCAGCTTTCTTAAAACTCCTCTCGTTTGATACCCCTATCAAAATAATTAATCTAACATGTTATTGAAATTAATTTTTTTTTGGAACAAGTGGCAGCCCTCTTCAAAAATATTTACAAAATAAAGCTTCCTTTCAATTCTCTCGTTGAAAACCAATAACAAAAAATGTAATTCAACTTGTTAACTAAATTTATTTTGAACTTCTCAACAGGTGGCAGCATCTTTAAAAATATTTTCGAAATAAGTCTCTCTGAAATCCTTCTCGTTTTAAGTCCATATTAAAATTTTTCGTTTAATTTCTTATTTAAATTGGTTAGGTGGCAACCCTCCAAAACAATATGTTTGCTATTTGTATCGCTTTTAAACCCCCTTTCCGTTGTCAACCACATTCTTCTTATATTTTATGTAGCTTATTAATTAATTGGCTTTAAGTTTTTTAACAGCTGGCAACCCGCTTAAAAAATATCTTCGAAATAAATAGTTTTAGAGCCGCTTTCCTTTGACATTCACATTGATTTATATTATGTTTTATTAATATTTTTAATTAATTGATTTTCACTTTTGAAAAAGGTGGCAACTCTGTTTAAAGAACATCCTATATGTTTATCCAGGTTATAAAATTTCATTGGAATATGACCAGACGTTTTAACGTGAAAAAAACAACACACATACATACTTACATACTCACGCACAGGATATATTAAAGAGTGCATACAAATGTAGGTGCACCTGCCTCTTAAACCCAACTCTTCCATAGATCATCATCACACACAGCCTGTTTAAATAATAGGCCATAAGAACTAAACGGCTCAGAATGACTCACGAAAACGCTGAACTTCCGTATTTTAGAAACAAAAAAGACAGAAACAAATTTACTTATTTCATAGTTCATCAAGAGAAAGACGACTATTTTCGCATTTCTTGGAATAAAATGAGTTTTATTTTTACTCACGTGATAAAGGCCTTTTTTCTTCTGAATACATACTTCGAATGCATGTATGTACATATGTATGTATGTATACTGATTGCATAGTTTAGTGTTATGCGAGTGGATATTCATATATGTATGTATGTATGTATATACATTTCTAGGCGAATATGCAAGCATAAATAATGAGTAAATAAGCTTTTACACTTCCACGTACGCACACATTTGCGTAACTATATTATTTACATACATAGTTGTAAGCGCCTAAAATTATGTATGCGGAAATACAAATGCAGTGGCCTACTTTTGGGATGCCAAGCCGTTTTTTTTTGTTTTTTGTTTCTTTGCCTGTTTGAGATGACGGACTTTCTGGCATGTAAATTGAGAGGACATGCATGCATGTTCCGTGGTAGCATTATTCTTTTGCAACGGTATGTTTGTATGTACATACAATTTCATATGTTTATATATTTTTTCCTCCACATATACATATGTATGTATGTATGTACTTTGCAAGGCAATTTTATAAAAATTTAAAGTATAACTCAGTAAAGTTATCTATGGATATTTTTTTACATTCTCTGTACATACATATATACATAAAGCGTTCCCCAAAAATCTGCATAAATGCAGAAAATTATTTATTATTTATTTATTTATTATAACTTAAATTTGTTTTTCTTGATTTCGAGTGGAAAACCACGAACCTCGCACCTTACATAGACTTGCGAAATGTTTTGATCTCCGCAAACGGCCAACGCCTGTAAAATAAAGTAAAAATGAAATTTTAAACGATTGCAGGGAGGAGGTTGTTTATTGCATTATATTTCTAGATATAAAAACGTTAAGTTCGTTCGCTTGGCAGGCAAAAACTCGAAAACAGCTTGACCGATTTGACTATAATATCCGCATGTCCTGAAAACGGAAAAATTACAGAGTTGCCACCTGTTTCAAAAATTCAGTTTAAGTCAATTGAAACGATAAAGAAAATATCGCAATATGGTTATCAAAATAAAAAGGTTTAGGAAGGCCTATAGCTGAAAGTGTCTTTGAAAAAGGTTGCCAACTATTTCAAAAAATTTTGTTTAAATAAATTTATGAAATAAATTAAATATCATCAAGCTTAAGAGGCTTAAGAAGGCGTACAGATGAAATTTTAGCAGGGTTACCACCTGTTTGAAAAATTTAATTTCATTTAATTGGTAAAATAAATTACAATATGGTTATCAAGTAAAAGAGGTTTAGGAAAGTTTACTTTCGAAAATGTTTTTGAGATGGGTTGCCACCTATTTGAAAAATTTAGTTTAATGAAATTGATATGATAAACTAAATATTACAATATGGGTGTCAAACGAAAGGTATTTGGGAAATCTTTGATTTAGAAGTTTATCGAATGAAAGCTTGATGAATTATCTATTTCATTATAGAATTTTTAAATGTAACTAAACATTTTCAAAAAATATTTTAAATAAATTTGATTTTTGCGGAAACTTTACAAGCGAATTAAATTTCCTATCAAAACTAAAATCCAAGCATGGATTTTTGAGAAATTTTGATTGATTGAACTTTGACCTTTGATAAGTTTTGTAGTGGTTGTTTCCCCCAAAAAAGTACAAACGGTCTAACAACAATCATTTCTATCGACCCTAATTTGTTTAATTTGAGAATTGGAGCTATTCTTCATTTATTCCTTATTTTTTGTATTTCGAATTTATCATACATTATTCACTGTTAATACGATTATATTACGTCAGTGTTGCCACTGATTTTTGTTCTTTTTGCTGTTTTTACATTTTCGGCAATTTTAATAAAAACCAAACCATTTCAAAACTAAAATAAGGTGCATATATTTCAAATTCGTTACTATGACACTTATAACAGTGAAATAAAAATACTTTACAAACTGTTAAAGTCTGTAATTTCAGATATTTCAATTGAATAATTTTTTCGGAAAATTTTTTTGTGGAAATTTTTACTTGGAGATCTCCTTAAAGGTAAAATTGTGAGGTAAAACGAAATCCGCGCTACCAGAAAATGATTTTCTTCTAATTAGTTTTTGAATTATTTAACCTAGATCCAAGAGTTTATGATGGATACACTGCATCTCGAAATTTTCTTTTTTATCAACGCTTCAGTTTTGGCTTATATATGTATATCAAATACAAATAAAACTTTCTGGAGTTAAAAAAGTGCTAGATAAATTTGAAAAAAGCTAAAAAAAGAGCTAGGAGCTAAATAGAAAAATAACGAGCTAAATCTAGCTCCAAAAGCACCAAAATGGCAACACTGTATTACATATCAGAAAAATATTTTTAATTAATTCACATTTTGGATAAGTTAGGCGTTCGTAAAATCTATGACGCGTATATTCATACAAGTATGTATGTATGTACATTAGCATGTGCCGAAAATCCGCTTTTTTAGAATTTTGATTAGTAACAGCAAAAATATGGTTCATTATGCTTTAAAAAAAATCTGTGTGAAATTTGGAATTTATTGGTCAATATCTTAGGCTCGCCCAAGTCCATCAAAGCTCAATATGCTCAAAAAATTAAAATTAATAAATAAATTAATTACAATTTTTTTTTACTAAAATTGCAATAATATTCTAAAGTATTAGTACTACATAATTTGGTATATGGCCTTTTTTTGTAGAGAATCGAATTCGTTAAAAAAAAAAAATTTAGTACTTGAACTTTGATGGACTTGGGCGAGCCTAGGATATTGACCAAAAATTTTCACATTTCACACAGATAGTTTTTAGAGCATAATAAACCATATTTTTTCTATTACCAATCGAAATTCTAAAAAAGCGCATTTTCGGCCCACGCTAATGTACATACATATGTGTGTATATAACTTACCGTTATCGATTATGAAAGTTTAGTTTGCTTTGATTTTTTTAAACTATTTGGCAATATTTGACAGTCGACATTTATGTATGCATATGTTTAATTAAGTTCAAACTATGTATATGCTTCACTCAAGGACCACTGCCGCTACGCACATATGTATGTATGTATAACTCTCCTAACACACACTTAACTACAAATATTCCGAATTTTATGCCGCATCCATATGACACAGTCAAGTGGACGATGTACACAGCCCGACATTGACTATTTTTACGATTCGGGCTCGTAGACTCAGCAGCGTAGTGAAAATGTACCGTTGTAATGGGAACTGATTTTAGAGCCTATATGTTTGAACAAATGTACATAAGTGGATATGTATTTACGAGTAGTTATATAAAACCAACACTTCATTCAATGAATCTTTAAGCACAACACAAGCAAAAACTCACACACACACATATTCATATATGTATGTACATATTCATATATTTGCTTGCATGTATCGATGCATGGATGCTTGAAAATTTGCAATTTTGCCACACAAGAATATAAATACTTTTCAAACACACTGAGATTATTTGATTACTTTCATGTTAATGGCTTGAAGTTTGATTTTCTTTTTTTAGAAACAAAAAAAACTGTTTTAGTGCTTAACCAAAAAAACCAGAAACGATACAAATGCTTTTTGGCGCTTCTTTGACTCCATATTTAAACACAACCACACACACACACACACAATGGTCGGACCACTACACCAAACCACAGTCATTGCTCCAATATTGGCGTCTCTAAGTCCTGCGCGTGTACGCATACATACCACTACACATACGCTCGAGCACACACGCAACTTTTTTTTTTTTTTTCAAATAAATATGTACATGCAGTATGTATTTATGTGTATTGTACAATAAATACGGAAGCATGGCAATACACGTTTGTACCTTTTTATGAAACCGCAGCTCATTGTGTTCTCGTGCTTTTGCTCTTTGCCACCATTATACTCGCCGTTGCCGTCCTCGTCCTCGTCCTCGTCTTTGTTGGCGTCCTAGTTCGCTGCTAACGCAAAAGGAGTTCGCTTTTTTTACGCTGATACCCACAAAAACTATCCGCACGGACTCGCACTGACTTCGCTGTTAGCTTTTTGTTCCTTATTGGCTTTTTTCGTAGTAGCTGCTGCTGCTGCTGTGCTGCTTTCTTAATCTTTTTTTTGTGAATTTTTTTTCTTCTTTACTCAATGCTTTTCTGCAATTCCTTGCTACTTTTTCTTTCGTTTTCCTCCTTTTACTGCTTCTGTGTAAATTTACTGGCTTTGACTCAACGTCAACGCTTTGCCGCGCTGGTCCGCCGTTTTGTTGCTGCTGCTTTCTTTGCTTAAAGTCCTTTCTTTTCCTATATCACCTACACATACATGTACGCATTACAAATCTGCAGTGTGCTTTTAGGCGTTATTTTTTCGTTATTCGCACTGGTCACCGATCACTCAACACACACACACACACGCGCGCGCGCGCACACAGCTCTGTATGTATGTGTATGTAATAAATGATATTAAACACCCACTCGTCGTTTTTGGTTAGCCTCCTGCTCCGTTTCTGTCTTCATCCATTGATGAGACCACACTCTGGTTCACTTTGTAGCAGAAAATTCAGCAGCATTCACTTGCTTTTTTTTCGAAACCTAACGGTGCATGCCAGCCACTCCACAAATTCTACGTTCATAAATACCAAGTGGGTCTATATTCCGTTTTACCAAAAAAAAAAAAAACACGCAAAAATACCCGAAAAAAACCCTCGATGGCCTCAATCTACTACAGTACTCGTTGTTAGTAGGTAGCTAAGTCAGTCAGCACAAAAACTGCATTTCATTTGCGGCATTTGTGGCTTCATTGGCAGCTTTGAGTTTCGTTTACAGTTGGTCGATTTGCTCGTTGCGCACCCCGCCCCCCCTTACACACACATGCAGCCGCTGTACACGTCCAGTGTTCCTCTGTCCAGTTTCGCGATGCTGCTCGGACACGTCCTCGAACTCGAACTCGGGCTCGGACTCGAACTGGAACTGGAATTGGAAATGGAAATGTGTGTTGTGCCTTTTCTGTTTCCGCCTTTGCTTGTACTGCTGGCGTTCAACTTCTGACATATGTTCGTATGTGCAGATTTGCCGGTTCTGCGGTGTTCTTTCGTTCGGTGTTCGCTTTATGGGTAGCCCACTTTTATTGCTGACTATGTATGTATGTATGTTTAGATGTATGTATGTAGCTATGTACTTGGTGTAGAAATTTAGTTTCGTTTTTGCTTTACAAAATTTATCAACTTTGCGTCGTTATTTTGAATGAAATTTCTATCGATTTCAATGACTACACGTTTCCACTACACGTCTATTTAGTTTTCATTAATTTAAAACTAGTTTACTAGCGTTTATTTTACGATTTTTTCCTATTTAAAATTGTGCTCACTTACGTCTACGTATTGTTTCGATATTGAACTTTTTCGGATTTACATTTTTAACGAAGGGTAGTTTATTGATTTTTTTACACGCACACACCGCGACGACCTACAATTGTGGGCATGCGCTGAGAGCACAACGGAATGGAACTCTCAGTAGCTGGCAAAGTTGCACCGCGGTGCGAAAATGTGAAGCATGTTGCCGCGGTGTGTTAGAATGAGGGTGATTTTGAAGTTCTTTGCGTGGGCGCTCTTAGTAAAACCTTTTGTATATTTGTTGTAAAAAGTTAATCAACTTTGAGTGGAAAAAAGAGCGAAACTATATAAGTGTTTCAGAGAATAAAAAATATGCTTAACGAACGAACAGTGCAATTGGTCCCCTACGTAATGCGAACTGACGTAAATCAGTTAGCGCAGAAATCTACGGCAAGCTGATTTTTTCATATGTCCGCTGACTCTTTTCTTCCAGATAAGATTGCCATCAGAGTTTGCAGTTAGTAAAAAATTATTATAACATGTGAATAAACTGTACATCATATTTTCTTAATTAAAAAACTGAACATATTTTATGGTAGTTTAATAACTGGGCGAAAATGATAAGTAACTTAGGAAATGGTTATAACTTTTACTAAATTCAAGAACTAGACATCAATTCTTGGCAATCTAAAAACAGGACATAATTTATGATAATTCAACAACAGGACAAAAAAGCTTGGAAATTTAAAAAAATATTGATTAATGAGAGATACCACACGATTCGAAAAATCTCTTCGCATGCCCGGAAAACTCCACACAATATGGGCAGACCCTATAGAGGCTGCACACGTCTTGGCTCTTCCGTTAGTTGAGCTTGACGATAACAACTGAGATACAAGCCGATCTGGGAGAGGTTGTTGTAGCCGCTACAACAGTCAGAACAACAACAGCGGTCCTCTATGATTCCACCAAATTAAAGGATATTCTTGTCCACATCACTAGAAAAACTGGAATTACAATCAGAGCCGTTGGCGATTTCGTCAAAGCATTGCCAAATATCCTGGTCTCGCTCTTCAATAGAAGATTTAACAAGAATTCGACGTTTTTCATATGATTCAGTAGGTTTCTCCATGCTAACTGATTTATTTTTTCGAATTATTTAGTTCACCATCTACCCAGTTTTTAAATTTATTGATGTCAGAAAAGAAGACGAGTGTTGAAACGTGTGTCACAAAATATTGCAGCAATGAAGCCTTGCGGGGCGATTCGGGAAGCAAAAAGATATGCAGCCATGCACATTGATTCGATTTTCATCACATTATTAAATAAAAAAATCAATCACGTGTTTTTTCTTAGCGGCGTTCATTGTTTTTCATCTTTTGTCTTTGACGTTTCTCCTCTATTTACCAAAAATAATCGATAAATCCGGGTTGCAGACGGAAAAGTTATCTTTTTAAAACAGGATTATATCATAAAACAATATTGTGAACTTTATTAAGGGCAGCAGTCTACCGGATACCCGATCGGATATCCGAATACGGCTTTTATTTTTTACAGGATATCCGGAATCCGGTTATCCGGCAAAATCTCTATCCGGCACATCCCTAATAAAAACACATCATTTTGACAGACAGTACAAATTCGCCTTGAAATCAGCAGCTCCGGTAACACCACCTTATATGAATTCGCCTTGGACATTGTTGATATGAGGGTGATTTTTGCCGAATCGCTGCGGGAGTCAGTAATCAACAGAAACGTGCGGCTACATTACTGTGTTCTCATTGAAATTCTGAATTCGTGAGTAATTGTACCATTACAGTAACTATGGGGTAGGTTAAATGATGAATGATGACTTTATTAAATTATAATAACTATTAATCAGAAATTAATAAAAATTGCTCATTTAAATGTATGCATTTATATATTTATTATAAATTTTTTGCGCCCTAACAACACTGGTTTCGCTCTCATTCCCTTGAACTAAAAGTTGACGAAGGAAGTGGAAATAATCGAGGGTTTTTGTATTTGCTAATTCAGTGGTGACTTAACGGTATAATTTGTGAATGGATATATTTCTAAAATGAGCGTAATTAGTATATATTTTGCCACTTATATGGGTACATTAATATTGAGGAAGTAGTTATTTAGTCGTAGGAGTACAGTAGAACCACAAACACTGAAACCCAAATACTGATTCGCCAAGATATTGTGATGTTTTGCAATTAATGCTAGAGAGAGGTTGGTTAGCAAATTTCTGTAGCAAACTGGGCTTGTTGTCGGGCTATGCCGCAGTGGTGGAGCGGTGATGGCAGGACGTACGGGCTCGCCCAAGAAAGACTAGGGGGTATACTTACTTTCTAGGGGGTACCTAGTGGTAGATGTAAAACTATAAGGGTAGATACCCTGGCAAAACCTATGTATGGAGATAGAGAATGAAGAAATCAGTGCAGGGATATCAGTCCACAGCCATGTTGCATGCTGTGTTGGCTGTGTAGAGAGCAGACCACAATGGTTGCAGTACTACTGCAAGACACGGCTTGACACGAACTGGTTCCAGAGTCCAGGAAGACTCGGACTAGGAAAGGTGGTAAGCGTTAGCACAAACAGAGCCCTTCTATGCTCTTTGGCCAAATCTGAAGAAGCTCATCCTGAAAGAAAAAGGAGGTCTAGAATGAGGCCAAGTATGAGGTATTGAAGGCGAAGGCGCGTTACGCAGCTGCGGTCAAGATCTGCTACCGACTTGGTAGAGAACGGCCGAGCATACTATACAGCAAGACCACAATTTTCCGCAAAGGATCAAGGAGCAGATTGTGGCGACACAAGCGATCAAACAGCGGTCTGTTGAAGAGGAGGCAGCAAAGCTCCTAAAGAAACAGGAATGTAAGGACGAAGCCTTACAGCTGCCCTCTACATCCAAGGCAGTATCGGCAGCCAGTGTGATGCTCAATGACACCTGCTCGTGGCGCTAATCGACCGCAGTACTCCGATCGCAAGAGAAGTGGAACCTAGTGGAGATGAACCTGCTGGAAGCCCTCTTCTCAAAAATGGGCGCAGAGCCGAACGCACCTATGCCGGAGGGCACGGCAGTAAAATCCCGTCGATCTTGAAGACGAAGTTGTACACTCCTCGCGAGGTAAAGCTAGAATATGCGCTGTGACTACTACGTACCAACGGCTGACTAAAAGGTTTTAAGCGTGACACATGAAGGTGGCCAGCATTACATCGTCGAAATCAACACAATGGTCGACAACATCCGTGAGACCTAGTTTGTGTATAGCTTCGCCTGCGAGACCTGGCCGAAACCAACCACAACACACTGGAGGCATCGAAGAGAGGCGCTTGTGACCCTAAAGAACGCCAACGAAGCTTCACTGTTCGTTACGTCTTGCTACATGGCCCACAACAACGACGCACCGCCGAGGGAGCTGCATAGGCTGGTAGAAATGGCTGCCAAAAGGAAGCAACCGCTTATACATAGTTGGATCCGACGTGAAAGCCCAACATACGCTGTGGGTCTCTTCTTAACTTTAACTTTAGGATCCTCAGAAATCCCAGAAATACTAACTCGGAACGCCATAAGAAAATATTAGATGACATGAAAGCTAGGTCGCGCCGATCCTGATTGATGCTTACAATGCATCTTGCCCTATTTCGCGCACTAAGCGTACATCGAATAAAGAGCTGGGATCACAAAGACCCGATGTACTGGAAAGCTTCAAATTGGCCCAAAGTACACGAAGACAACACTGAAACGAAGACGAATAGAGAGAATTCCGAATACATATACGAAGACAGCGACTAAAACGAACACGAAGGTGAATATCAAGACTAATACGAAGACAGCGCCTAAAAAATCTTCGATATCTTTGATTTCATGGGCAAAGAGCTCTTGAATATCAGACGAAAACAAAAAGCAGATTTAAGTATTTAGAGGTACGCGGATATAAGTTAGAGACTTATCCCACTTGTTGTCGGTTTCCAAGTAGTTGGCTAATGTCATATTCGAATAACTCGACTAGTCGAACCAACGCAGGTGCACTAAAACCTGGAAAATGAATTTGGGAACAAAATTGCTTTTTTTTACTACATACCTTTATTTAACACAATTCTATGTATTGATTGTAATTTATTCATATCGAACATGTATTTGTATTTATGTTTCACACCTCTGGTGGAATTTTATAAAAAACATTGTAGCTACATCTATCCTTCTATGTATATATTTATGTATGTTAATATGTATGCATTGTATTTGGTTTACTGCTTGAAAAACATACAAATATGAAGTTATGGCATTATCTTTTGCTTCTAAAATATTTTTTTTAACTAATAAATGCGAAATTACTAAGTATACATACAGTGGCGGTCAAAAATGGATGAATGGTGTTTCGCTTTAAATATTTATAATAATTTTCAAGCTCAATTCTTTTTTTAAATTTTTTGTAAAAATGTGGTTCATGCTTTAACAAAATCTATATAAATCACACTTTCATACTTTATACAGAACTTAGAAAAATTCCACAAATTTTTGTCTAAATTTCGAACTTTTTAACCAGAATTTTTATGAATTTTTTGGGTATGCAGTTAACAAGCTTATAAAAGTCTCGTAAAATAAGTGTAAGTTTTGAATGCCAAAAAATCGCATTAGGTTTTGATAATTTTTTTTTTTTTGTTTTGTTCTACATATATAAATTTCGAAAGTGTGATTTATACAGTTTTTTTGTAAAGCATGAACCGTATTTATATAAAAAAATATCAAAAACATTTTAGCTTGAAAATCATTGTAAATATTAAAACCGCAACACCATTCATCCATTTTTGACCGCCACTGTGTGTGAAGATTCATACATATGAATATAATTTTTAAATGTGTGCTTTTTTATATCACAATATATTAATTAAATTTATATAAATAAAATCAGTATTCTTTATGCTTATATGTATGTATGTACATATTTCAGTTTTCACACTAACTACTTAAGCAAAGTGAGCTTATGCCTAATATTTGGTATGCAATTCAGTCTTCAAGAAAAAGAAAACACAGAATACTGCAGTGCTTCAAATAAATATTAAATAAACTAATTTCAGAATATAAGTTTTTTTTTGTTTTTGTTTTTTGTAACATTTAAACATTGCTGTAATGCTCTCTTAGTGACATTTTATTTCGCTTTGACATTAACATTCCTTTCAAAATTCTTTTTTTTCTTTGGTTAATTATGAGTACCAATTGTAAGTTTAATATTGCATACGTATTCTTATAAAATAAACCGCATAGCTACTCACTAAAAATTATATATGTACTTTGCTGTGCTTCGCTGTATACTCGTCAACGGAATCGTTTTATATGGCAAATTTGAGTAAAATATTTTTAATTTGGCTGTTTGAACTTTGTATTTGTTGCATCGGAACTCTATTAAGACTAATGTATTTTATAAAATCGGTACTTTTCAACTAGTTGCACCTACAAACATACCAGTTACTTATGAAGGTACGTACAAATTCATCAAACTTCATTGTTATTGTATTAATTACATATTTGAGTCTTTTCATATAACTAAATTTTTAAAACTTTTTGAGATATTTATTTGTTTAAAAATGCTTAAAACTTGGCTGGTAGAATATGTATTTCGTTTCTTCATATCGATGCATATAAATAATGGTTGAATCAAAGTTGAATGTATGTAAGTATGTATGTATATATTTCGTGTATTGTATTTAACGGCTTTTTTGTAGTTAATATTTTACTTGCATATGTACGGTAATGAACTTTTTATTTATATGATCATTAGGAAACATATTTCATTAATATTTGACGTAAGGAATAGTAAGCGACCGCCGTGGCTGAGTGGCTAGACGTGCGCGTACTAAGACCCTGTAGGACCTGAGTTCGATCCATTGTCCGGCCAGCATCTAAATTAGAAAAAGTTTCGTCTAACAGCGGTCGCCTCTCGGCTTCTCTTCTTCTCTTAAAATCCATTTGCCGTTCGGAGGCGGCGTGAAACTATAGGTTCCTCTATTTGTTTAACAACATCAAGACACGCACCACAAATTAGAGGCGAAG
>NW_016171018.1:0-519 GCF_001687245.7 Rhagoletis zephyria
ATGAAAGCACCTGTTGAGAGGTCTCTTACCAACTCCATCCATACAGCCTCTCGATTTGCAGCAAGTAATGCATTTTTGTAGGACTCGAGTGACTGTTTTCCGGCCACCTATGGGTNTATGGGCCAAAACTGCATTCGAATGAAGGCGAGTAAAGCTTGAGGACCTGCGTGATGTTGTTTGCGATGAAAAAAGGTTATTATACTAAATGTCAGTGGATGATCCTTCGGAATAATGCATGGGTGGCGCGATTCAAAACTAAGCATAGAGTTTTTTAATCGCCCGCCGACTCTAATAATTCCAAAGTCATCAAGAAATGGTGATAGCGAAACAATGCTGCTCGAACTCGGGACGCAATTATTGGCCTGTAATGCCGTGTACTCCGGCCAAAGTTGCGCTCTTTGTACTAAGCGAACAAGCAGTTGAGTTCCACGGTGAATATCTGCGGCTGTGAGCTGCGAAGAGCTTGGCGATGTTGTATTATTGACAAATTTGCTGACGTACCCAAAAATGCGCTGCATT
>NW_016171018.1:14847-14988 GCF_001687245.7 Rhagoletis zephyria
ACAGAAAGGAGAATTCTACTTAGTAAGGGTTATAATCCCTAAGCGCGGCAGAAGGCCGCCTACGCAGAAAGAAGTTCTGCGCAAAATTACGTCCGGCCCCTTTTTCCGGCAACACATAAAGGAGAACTCTACTTAGTAGGG
>NW_016171019.1:0-14987 GCF_001687245.7 Rhagoletis zephyria
ACTAATGCATGAAAATCCTAACCTCAAAAAAATCACCCGTTATATGGACCTGTCACGTCTGACACGCTCTATACGAAAAGTGTACTAGGCAAATCAGCGCTACGACTAGTTTACATTCCTTATGAAAATTCGCACATACATATGTATGTACATTGTTCGCGGGCATTGATAAGAGTAAATTAATGATTTCAATTCCGTAAGATAATATGTATTTTAAATGTATTTCTTGGTCAGTCATGCGTGGCAAGCAACACAATATACAAAAGTTTATTACCATTATGGTTCGTTTATCAATACTTATCAGTTGCTGATAAAAGTTTAAGTGATACTCCAAAATTTATAGAAGCCAAATAGCTTAGTAATAATTTAAAAGTAAACTATTTAAAATCAGAATCTGATATGGTTCTATGCCATTCACGGGCCTGCATCAACTTTTCATTAAAATTCTTAAGCGAACAAATTTTTTTTCTCTGTCAGTTCCCATATTAAGTTCAAATAAAAAAATAATTTTTCACTTAAATTGCTTTCGTGAAACTGACTATTAGTACATTAGACTGGGTCGGTCTTTATGCCAAAGAAAAGTGTTTGTTTTTTGCTCTTATTTGTATACATATTTACACTCGTAGAAAATAGACTAATATTTATATAAATTAGATTACTGCCGAGGTAAGAAGAAAGCAAAAAGTACAAAAAATACTAATTTTTAACTATCGGCTGATAATATTTTTTACTCGCTTTAATGAGTGTACTTATTTATAATTGTTGTGAATTTATGACGTTGGCTTATCAGCAATTTTGTACAAGGTCCATATACATATGTCGGTACATATGTTTACATATGTATCTGTATTCGTATGGAATAGTAGCTTATGTCGGCAAGCTGGCTTTAGTATAATACGTCATTCCCTTTATTCTTGAAACGACAAGGAATTTTTTGAGGAGACTTAATAAGATTATTGACTTGCTAGTATCGGAACTATTTCTTGCACGTTTATTTGCCAAAAGTTCTTTAACGGCTCGGCGCCAGTGAGTCATTCGCAATCGTATGCTGCGAATGCCGCATTATACTAAAGCCAGCCTTTCGAAATAAGCTACTTTTCCATACGAACATAGGTATATATGTATGTACATATATGTATGTATTGTAATTAGATACAAAAATTGGTTTTTATTGTCTTTTATTGGCTTAGTGACATTATCAATTAAATACTTCTGTGTCAACTGCTGATCACCGATCACGCTGACCGTTAAGCTCATTCTAGGAGCGTGCTCGCTAGCAAAAATGCAAAAAAAAAAATGTGTGATCGTATGGGAATGTACATACTTTTTTCTACCTTTTCTTACATTAAATATAGTACTTATGTGGAGAGGATGAAGAATGATAAATAACCAACAAAAATAAAAGTCAATGTCAAAATTTGGTAAAAAACGAGAAGAAAACTTGCACCAACATGGACAATTCCATTTCAACCGAAGTATGACTGCGATCAAAAATTTTTTATTTTTTTTCAAATTTAATTATACCTGTCATGAGCATGAAATGGTATTATAACTTTGGTCCGATGTTTGTAAGTACCAGAGTAAGAAGAGATAGACCCATTAAAAAGTATACTTGTATGATCAGAACGTCGAGCTGAGTCGATTAAGCCTTGTCCGTCTGTCTGTCTGTTTGTATGNAGTGGGTATATTTTTATAAAGTATTAATAATTTGTCGGAACCGGAAAAATCGGACCACAATAACATGTAGCTCCCATACAACTGATTCTACAGATATGCGATTTTTCGCTATAACTCCTTCATTTAAGCAGTTAGGAACATGAAATTTTGCACTATTTCCACCCATTATCGACAGAACATGTTCTATAGTTAAAACTGGATTTTTTTTATTTCTGCTATTTTTGCAATTGATTATCGTACGTATAAGAAAAAAAAGCGGGGTAATAAGCATTATTATCAAAGGGCGCTTGGTTCCATTTACTTCCGCCCCGGGCGTCATTGCTTCTAAAGCCGGCCCTCTGTCTATGGGTGATATTCTTGCTGTAAGTGTAGCCAGCGGTCACGTTCTGACATTCTGACTTTTAGCAAATAAATTTCAGAACTGATGTGCTGAGTCACTCTAGGTTAATTAATGTTCATATCGTCGTTTTAAGTACAAAACCGTGTAACTGACATTTTTTGCCAACAATTGGATTTGCTCGTCGAAGTTCTTAGCTCAAGCTTTATCCATGCGTCCTGAAATATACTATCCAGAAATGCGATTGCTATATAAATCTTGATACGCGGCTTTGTACTTTAAACGACGATATGTATTTCATTAAATATGTACACATGAATATATGTATTTTTTTCAACCGGAATACATATCTTTGATGCCTTTGCAAAACCGCCTATCTTACGGCACTCAGATTTTACATACAAGAGAGCGAAAAAACTATTTTTTCTGAAGGCATTGTCTTCACATGCGGTATTTTCTCTAGCTATTATTTTAAAAATCGGTTGTTTTGATAACAATTTTACGAGTTTTATGCATAAATCTCGATGCCGGAGTTCAGGGTTACCAAATTTCATTTTTGCCACAATGCCGATTTAGGCGGTTTTGCAACTTATCGATGGGCGGCTTTGCAAAGGCATCGACGATATGTATAAGTATACATACTTATCCACACATATGTATGTTGGTATGTGCGCACGCTTATACCCAGTAGGTCCATGCAGAATGTGTTTCCCTAAGAATGCCTCATAGGGTACTGGTTCTTTCACGAAAAATTCGAAGCACATTTAAATTCTGTAGGAAAAATAAAAAAAATCTACATTTAGAAATAACTACATTCTTTTCTCACTACTATGGATGGCTAAAAATCTGTAGGTCGTGAAAACTTCACTGCTAAAGTGAGCCTTTTGTAATGCTTTGACTTCGGAAAATAAATCCGAATGAGAATATAAACTCTACAAAGCTCTTCAAATCAACAACAACCACCTCATGAAAAATTGCCTTCTTAAAGGACCGTTCTTGCTGTGTTTCACACCTGTATAAAAGCGTATTAAAGACTTCATGTTTTGGAACTACTTCTGAGTGAAAAAAAGAACCGTGCTAAACCCCTAAATTTCATTCTGGCTACGCCGATGTTTGTACACACATACATATGCATTACAGGTAAGGTAAGGTTGCATGTTGAATAATTAGTCTGCTACAAACAAATGTATATATTTTTATACGTATATATACAGTATCGGTCATATCTATAGCACGTCATTTCAAAGTTATATTGTGTGCAACTTATGTTTATTTGTTTATTTTTGAGAATTTTCAATTAAAAAAAGTTCTTTCTCTGACAAACCCCATATAAACCCAAGTGTAACAATTTGTAGAAAACTACAAAAAAGTGCAACAAATTTTCACCTAAATTTCAAACTTTTTTCTCGGAAGTGCAAGAATTTTTTCGAGTACTCAGTTTTTAAGCCCCTTCAATTTTAGTGTGATAATGTGCAAGTTTCAAGTGGCTGAAAGTTACCGTTGATTTTTTAGATTTTTTTCGCCAAAGGTGTTGCGGCTTTCATCCATATACAAATAAATTGAGTTTATTCATTATATGGAAGCCAATGCGACAAAAAAAAATCTAAAAAATTAACGGTAATTCGTAGCCACTTGAAACTTGCACATTATCACACTAAAATTGAAGGGGCTAAAAAACTGAGTACTCAAAAAAATTCTTACACTTCCGAGAAAAAAGTTTGAAACTTAGGTGAAAATTTGTTGAACTTTTTAGAAGTTTTCTACAAATTGTTAAGCTTAGGTTTGTTTCGGGTTTGTCTGAAAATGAACTATATTTTAATTGAAAATTAATAAATAAACATAAGTTGTACACAATATCACTTTGAAATTGCGTGCTATAGATATGACCGATACTGTATGTATGTAGAACTATATACTAGCTCTCAATGGATTCCCATCGATTGAAAATTCGCTTTTGCCGGCAACTGGTGGTAAAATCTCAAAATTTCGGTGTAAATGCACACACAAACCTATCCATTTGCATATGCTCCTATATATGTGCATATATGTGCATATATATATGAACATTAGGGTGCTCCAAAGAAAATAAAGTCGGAATTTTAATTATTCTTTGAAGTCTCCTGCAGAGCAAATAGTTAGTTATAGAGCACACCTAGGTGGTGAGAGCATATTAAAATTCCGTCTTTACTTATCTCACATGCATTGTTGGAAATAGTCCCGCCCCCCAAAGTTAATTGTCTGCTATGGCGTGACGCTACTGTGCTGATTTCTGCGCATGTTTACAACATACAAAAAATTATGTGTAGGTTTGTATTTAGGTAAGCTGATATATAAGCTACGTGTCCGCACACATTAACGAATGGCCAAAGTCTCTGCTTGTTGATCTGATGGCATTATATGAAGGTCCTTATAAAAGTAGTACAAGTATAAGTATGTATGTATTTGTTTACATACCTACATATTTAGATGAATTTACATGAGGGAGTTCCAAAAATGCATTTGAAAAAGTAAAGTCGGAATTTTATTGCTCTGACTATACCACAAAATGCATCCCTCCTTTATATTTAAATCAAAAAATATATAGAGTAAATCAAAGCGCTCAAATCAGTAACACAACCCTTTTCACATTCGAAAATGCATATTTTTCCCAGGGCGATGTCCTGAGAAAAGTGGGGCATTCAATTTTGCATTACCTAGTACCGAGAAATGAATGTGTTTTAATATGAAATTATTGGAACTTTTTGAATACATTAGAATGCTGATTACATAGTGAGCAGTAATATTTTCGAGAACTCATAGGAAATACATTATATTATTTATCACGCATGTAATGCATTACTACTTTTCCGACTGGGTTTTATTTTTTATGAAAACCAAAACATTTTCGTGGAAATGTTAGTATTCTTGAAAATCAATGCTTTCCGAACAGAAAACTCCGTTCGTCTTCAGGAGAATTCCAAGAAAAATATTCAATGGTTTATTTTACCATTTTTTAATACCAGCGATTTTTTATGGGTCCCCCATTGCATTTTTTGGGGTTTTAGGGTCCTATAAAAAATAGTTAATATTAAAAATTCGTTAAATATACAATTGGGTATTACTATTGAAAGTCTTCTAAAGAGAAACAAAGTTTTCCGATGGAAAAATATAGATTTTCAAGAGTTCTATACCACTTCTACGAAATTGGTTTTTCCCATATAAAATACAAGGAAAACTTTAAGAGCTTGAACGACCTCTGAATATTTGAACAAGGGTATATTTTTTTCGGACCACCCTTATGTATAATTCATGTATGTACTTTGGTATTTAAGGATGTCAATTATTATGAGAAATATTAATGCCGCACTCCAAGCCCAGCAAACAAAAAGCAAAAACTTATTCAACCTGGATAAAATTCTGAATATTCTATATAAGTTGAGTCCAATCTTTTTTCTTATTGCGGTTCTTGTGTAGGTATAAGCAGGGTAATAAACTCAAAAAGTTCTCGGAAAAGACTCGAAAATAATTAGAAATACGACTGAAAAATTACTCTAAAAAGGCTCACAAATGTTTACAAATACGACTAAAAAATGACTCGGAAAGGACTCGAAAATGTTTAGAAATACGACTCGGAAAAAGAGTCAAAACTGATCAGAAAAGTGGGCAATAAAAGACTTGTCAAGAAGAGTCGCGGGCAGGGTACCATTTTCAACCGACAAAAGAGTCTTTTATGATCAGAATATGAGCACATTTATGATTGTTTTAATCACGCAGAGGACCCAAAAAAAAACTAGAATATGATCAATAATTTCTGAAAATGCTGGGTTGGTAATGTAGTATGTGCGTATCTCGTTTATGAATTCGCAATAAAACTTAGATATTCAAGTTTACTGAAATTAGCAAAACGTGACACACAAATTTGGAAGCACCTGCAGGTTTGCTTATTAAATTAAAAGCTGCCTTAATAAATTGTACGTATTTATAAGTACATTCATACATACATTCAGATGTATCAAATGTACATTGTGCATATTGGATAGGGTCAAAAGATAACAAATAAGTACATATCGTCGTTTAAAGTACAAAACCGTGTATCAAGATAATGCGAAACCTCGAATGTGAAGTTGCCCAAATTTTTGCAGGAAAGCGTCAAGGCTTAGTTTAAAATGGTTCTCTGTTTTATCCCTAATAATCTCCACCTCGTATCTCTAAATATCGATCTTTAGGTACGAATGGAAAAAGCTTGATCCCAGGAGCTTCCGGTGAGCAAATCCCATTTTTAGCACAAAAGTCGCTTAAGAGATTTTGCAGGGCCACGATCCGCGGTTTTGCACTTTCAACGACGATATATTTGTATTTAATACGTACATACATTTGTATATATTCATATGTTTTTACAGCTGTATAATTGCGATCTTATTCGGCTACATAGTTCTCAAATATATTCGTTCTTCGTTCTTCGTTCTTCGCTTTGTGCGATAAATTGTAAATTTTGTTGCTATTGTTTTCCGCTTTTAGCAAATGTGTGGCAAATCCATTTATGCACTGCTCTTTCAATAAATTTTTAAGTACGTGTTTGCATGTTTTATATTTGTTTGCGTTTGGCTAAAGAATGGAGTACTCGCTATGCGAAAATGCTGGTACCTGAGTATGAAACCGCTTAAAAATATGGAGGCATTGAGAAAAATCAGTTGCAGTTGAGACAAAACGAAGTGCGATCATGGCGAAAAATAAATTCTATTATAGAAAGATAAATCTGTTAATTATTTACATACATACATATAAGTAAACAAAGTACTTATACTTTATAAGAAAACTTTTAGATATCGCTGAAACTGCTATGCCGTTTTTACAATGTAAATTAGGAGCAAGCAATCTTTGCGGAAAAATGTAATTACTGTGGTCTGATTACAGTTTATGAAAGCAACTCCTGGTCCGGAATGCCAAGCAGAGGAGAGTCTATAATTCGTAGCTCTAGATATCTATTTTTTTTTTTGCAAACTAAGCAGACCTCAGTTAATACTTAACGTAAATATTAGGTACTTAAAATAGAAATTGTTTTAATTTTTTTTTAAGTAGTTCCATCGAAGCAAATATTTACATATGGACATACTTATGTGCATTTGAATACTAATGAGAAAAAAACAACAACAATGCAAAAATGCAAATGAAATCAATAATGAAAAGGGGAGGCGAGTATTTCTAAAACCAGTTTGCTGTTTGAGTTACGCCATGTGCGCCACAAAGCGTTTTTTGATGAGCTTAATAATAATAACAATAGATTGGCGCTAACACAATGTGTTAGTGTGAGGCCGAGCTTCTCCTCCGATTTGAGGTGTGCGACTTGATGTTGACTCACAAAGGGTAAGGACCTACAGTTTTACGCCGACTCCGAACGGCGATTGTATTTTTATGAGAAACTGTTTTTCATGGCAGAATGCACTCGGAGGTTTGTCATTGCCTGCCAGGGGTGACCATTATAAGATAAGCTGATCTATACGAAAAATTCCTGTCTACTTACAATATTGCCAGGTTAAATGCGAACCAGCAGTGAAGACCACAGATTCGTACATGCTAAGGTTATGGAAACTCTTCCGAGTAATTTGCGGAAATTATACTATTATCTAGACAGCGAATTCTGTCTCTGATTTCTCATAAGCATCCCAGAGAGGAACCAATATAAAGGTATGTGCCACCGGCTAGACTCAGGGTTGGCGGCTATCTAAACAGCTGGTTCTTAGCTAAACGACAGGGTAGGTAGCGAGATTCACTTCAATGAACTCTCACTAAACCTCAGTTTTCGCTCAACTAAGCAGTTGTATGTTTTCAAACGCAGGGATGTCCTTGATACCTGCATCTCTAACGGTCTTGCAATAAAGGGGACAAAAATAGCCGTGGTGAATTCTACAAAACAAAAATGTAGAATTTGAATCATCGAGGATGTACATATATACATATCAGGTGGGCGGAGAAAACTACCTTTCACACTACAAGGCACAGCTAGTCAAAAGACGCTGAAAAGCGATCTTAAGTTCTGCCTCGACCACTTCTTTCTAAGATCAGCATTTATCCTTGCCCCGACCTGGCTAAGATGCTTAACCAATTCCTTAACGAATACTTCACTGGATTTTTTGGGCGACTTAAATTCAGTGAACTTTAACGATATTCGGGGACCAAATTGCTGAAGAAAGTAAGGAAATTAAGAACCCTCTCGTCAGTGGTATCCCCGCGGTAGCAGCTAATCTAACCTAAACTTAGTTTAGACGAACGTTTTTTACGTTTACAGAAAAAAATATTTAACTAAAGAATCAAATAATTTTGAAAACTTGTGTATATGTATTTACTCGTGTGCAAACGTAGTGTTAACTTGAACTATAACTTAAACTATGCAAACAGATCATTAGGTTTTATTGCTAGGGTATTTCTATCTGGCAAGGCCCTAACTAATGTCAATAAGAAATAAAAGAATAATAAATACTCTCTTCCGGTTGGGCACTTATACGGCGACGACGTGTTTTATTTGCTAAAAAAAAAAAAAACCATATCAAAGAATATCACAAAACTTAAAATAAGAGTATTTATATCTGGAACGTTAAATAACTGTTTTTGGAACCCTAAAAATCATGGACATTTTCTGAAAATCTACCGACCAACGAAACCCGATTATCAATTTTTTTTGGCTGATTTTCAGTCATGATATGGTGATTCAAGTGACGGAAATTATTTGTGATATGTTAACGATTATTTATATTTTTTTCTGACAGTTGGAACTACAGGCTTTGGCATGCACTTGGCCATGGAGCGATATTCAGTTGAACACCGCGTAAAAGTGATCCAAACGTTTTATGACCAGGGACGTTCTGTAAGAAGTGAATTTCGCGCATTGATACGTTTAACAAGCAAACGTTATGTTAAATCAAAGATACGTTACCAAGCAAAACTGCCGCATTCGGGGTACTAAAATCAACATACGGGTATCATTCAAGAAAATACTGTGTGAAATTTTTAATTTAATTTTTAATATTTATTAAAGAAAATCTGCGGTCGTGCACGTATGTGAGTTTTTTGATAACTGGGTCCGTTTTCATGTCCTTCATAAATAACATACTAAGGTGGTTAGAGGAATAGTTAGCGATTTTGTGGCCACTTTCCTGATTGCTGTATTTATGGGGTATCTAAGTAATTTTCGAAATATGTAGATGACTCAACGAAGCAGACACAGCGAGGATTTTTTTATGCCTACCGAGGAGCTATTGCTCACATGTAATGTTATATTATTTGGAAAAAATTGGAAATGTCACAAGCATATAGATTTTTATAATCACTCATATTCTGTCCATTTTACCTTTCCACGTTTCTTTATAGAAGGACATGTATGTATGTTTGTCACGTCACTGCCACACATTTTCACTACATATATGCATGCAAGTACATACATACATATATGTATATGTATTTCATTTGACACTCAGGACACCACTTACCTGCGCCAACTCCTTTTCAATTTGGCCAGCACGTATGACCAGCGGTCCGCGCACAGCATACTCCAATTCAATGAATTGAGGATTGATGTTGTCCAGCGACAGACATTTTTCCGCTGTAGCGGCGTTTTGCGACGATGTCGTTGACATTTCACGTTTGCCGTTGATCAAGGACACTGCTGTACGTCTACAACTCCGGCTAGTATTCGCCTGGGAAATGTTCACTAATGACGCACTAAATCAATTTGAAATAAGAAAGGCAAAATTCGTAAGTGCTTTTCACAACTTCTAAAATACTTCACAAGCTTTTGTTGCATGCGATTTGCTTCGTTCACTGCCACCTTTTTTTTTTTTTGTCAAATATATGTACTTATAGGTATGCAAAGTTGGTCTAAGGTAGCGACCAGATCAAACACCAGCGACCGACTACAACGACACAACTCTTCCAAAGCGTTTCGAACGACTGTGCATTCTATGTGCACTAATAGCCAGAAGTAGGCGGCTGATGATATGGCAAGCCGGACGTTGTGTAGTATATTTTCGAGTGGTGAATGAGAAAGAAAGTGGGCAGCAAACGAGAAATAGCAGCAACAAAAGCAGTGATATAAAACGTATGTATGTATGTATGTATGCTTGTATGTACGTTGTAGGTACGATTTAATTAAATATTTAATGAAAACACACTGAAAGAACTGATACGAAAACTATGCATTGTCAAACTCAAATGTCAAAATTTACAAATAATGATTTCTAATTGGGGTGGCTTACTTCCAATGGCGATACACGGCAGTACTGATGCGATTCATGTTTGCTGCTGCTTTGCTTTTGTGTTTGTCCTCTTCCTGTTTGTTTTGGTTTTTATAAAGTTGTTGTTATGGGAATTGAAATTGGTAAATTTTGCTATTGTGTATTTAGTGGAGGTTGGCGCTGGTGCTGTTGTTACGTTTAGTGGGGCTGGAAGTTGTTGTTAGTATAATTGGCTAGAAAACAAACAGAGAAAAGATGAAAAGAACAAAAAGAAGTTACAGTGAGAGAGTAAAGAGATATGTATGTAAGAATAAAAGAGCTTAAGTTGAGCAGAATAAATGCATTTTTTCATTGTGTTTGTATACTTTTCGCCGTTTTGGTTGTACACATTTTCTATTTAATGCAAATATGTACATACATACTTAATGACAACAATGGCTACGAAATGGCGCGTTAAGGAAATGCCAAATACTCTACACTACAATAATTATGACATTTGTTTGTCACGAAAGCTTTTAGTCATGACACGCACCATGTTCTGCTGTCGGAAATCTTCATTATTTCCATAATACGGATGGAGAGAGAAAAATAGCCGTTTGACTCTTAACAACTGAGAAAATAACAATAAAAGTTACCTACCCAGCAAACCTTTTTGTTTAGTATAAACTTGGGACCCATTTTATATTTTATGTACTAGGTTTATCAAATTTCCAACGTATATTCACAACATCATCTCGACAAGTAGCTTATAGTGTTCTTAAATTTTTTTACTCGAAGATTTTCGTAGTCATCACATTGAAAATGCCTCAAAGAAATTTCTTCTTCACTTTTTCGATTTGTCACTTTTTCTGCAAAAATTAAAACATTTGGTTCGGCGCTGCTGCTATATCAACACCTTCGCAAATAAAATACCTATGTACATATAACTTCTGCCAGAAAGTTGTTAATAATTTCGCAAATATTGTTATAAGCCAATTTGACGTCAAACCTACAAAAGTCAAAGTTTTCGGGAGAGTAAAACGACAAGTGAGCGTGTGTAAGGAAAAATAAAAAAATACTTTTGACTGGTTGACGTTTTCAAGTAAATTTGAAGTTTATTTTTATTTACTTATTTTCTTTAGTTAAAATTTGTTAACTTGTATGTTGTTTTCCGCTTTTGATTTATGAGTTGCAGTGTTGTTGGAGGGACTTTCCGGCATAAGCGTCACTAAACGTACCTTTCCTGTACCTACCGGTGCATTTATGAAATCTGCTGAGTTAAAGTGGTGAAGTAATTAGAGCGAGAAAAAAGATTTTGACACCGCCTTATTTGTAAAATTGGCTTCAAAATTTGACTATAAGGCCGTCGAATGTCAGAAAATAAAGCGAGGAAGCTGTTTTATTACTTCACCTATTTATTTCGCCATGTAACCAACCTTCAAAAAAAAAACGACATGACATTCGTAATGGCGTAACGAAATATAGGAAATAAAAGGAAAACGAGTTGAAGTTTAAAGGTTTGTTTCTCATGAGAGCAACGTCAAAATGGCTTTTACCTGTATTTATGTGCCTTGCTTTTTTATCATGGCTTATTTCATCTAGTTTTGCATATCGTATGGCAATTTCATGAAATCAAAATAACTACCAAAAAATGCGAATTTTAAAAATTTTTCGATTAAACGCATGGTTTCTCTCATTCAAAAAATATAAACTTTAGAAAAAAAAAAATTGAAACATCTTCTGCACAAAATTTAGAGTAAAAAGTCTACTTAGCATTTTTCAACTGGATGCATCGTTTTCGAAAAAAAAAATTCCAAAAAGAATGCCTCATTTATATCCAAATTATTTAAGAGTTGTAAATTATAGTTTTAAAGTATTTAAATACACTCTGTTTCGTTCCTTTTTGTGAAAAGAATACCGCTTGAAGTCGGGGTTATCATCTTTTTACCAAATTTGCTTTAATTAAATTAATCTGCGAGACCCCTCTCCACAGTTGCTGTTGAAACCATATAGAAAATCTTAAAGGCTACCAAAAGTGTTCATGCTGAAGATTTTTAATAAGGAATTTTGGATTCATTTTGAAGATCAATCTTCACTTTTGGCAAGACTGGTGACTATATGTTAAAATAAGGAATTTACCGATATTTGTGATATTAATGCAATTTCTAAAAAATCATCGCAAGCCTTATATGGAATGGCCTAAGTATGTATTTGTTTTCCACATAAAGAATTTTATCGAGCATACTTTATATTGGAAGAAAATGCACAACACCGCCAGCTAAAAAATGATTAAAAAACAATGCGATTTTCTAGAGTCTTGAAACTTTCACTTAATTTAATCGGCTAATGGTCTGCATATATACAATTTTTATAAAAATTCTGAATAAAAATTTTGAAATTTTTGGGTGTAAATGGTAAAGTTTCTTGAATTTTTATAATTTTTGGACAAAGTTTGAAATTTGGATTTATACGGTGCTGGTAATTAACATTAAATAAACAAAAAAAAAATTGCCAAAACTGATCAAAATGTCACTTAACTTAATCAGCTGGCTACAAGTGTATATTTCTTATATAGCCCCAAATATCAAATTTAAAGCGAGACTAGAACAATTTTTGTAACTATAATAGTTTTTAAGATATTCAAAAAATAAATTTGCAAAACCGGCTAAACTTTGAATTTTCGAATTGTTTTTTAAATTTCTTTCCTTTAGCAGAACTTTGTTATATGGTAAAATAAATATTTTGACAAAATTTCATCCAAATCGAAAATTATCGATTTGGCATGGATTTACCCATATGTACGCTTGTGGGCACATTTCACGGCTCAAAGGGTGATGCAATATCCCAGTCACGAATAATTGTGACGATCACGATAATAGAGAGATCTATGCCTCTTTGATGCATTATCCCCAAAAAGCCACACCTCTGAACATTGTAGGGCCGAATGTGTTTCTAGATAGATATACATATATAGATATAACAGTTACTTATTTATTACTGTAAAATACTGTTTATTTACGTAAAAGAGTAGGCATGTTTTTGAGTAGTTTTAACTTACTTATCATAAAAATAAATAAAATTAGGTATATATGTCCATTATGAAAGTTTAAGGTACAAGTTCTATTCCTTAACTATGTTTATTTCTTTTCTACAACCCATACTGATACCCACCCACAAAAGCGCAGCACTCAATATCGATCGATGCATATTAGCACATTTTCCTCTTAAGTTTTGAGTGCTCTTGAATTTTCGTTTGGACTAAAAACTACTCAGTCAATTGGATTTCTCTTGATAACAAGGAAAACCATATGTATGTATGTATGTTTATAAATGAATGAACATTAGGGTGGTCCAAAAATGCATGGAAAAAAAGTAAAGTCGGAATTTGTATGCTCTCATTGTTCTATACCGAAAAATATATACGCTTATTTTTTTATTTTGAAATCAAAAAAATATTTAGACGTCGCTCAAAGCGCCTTCCATGTATTTTATATGGGGAAAAAACAACTTCTCGTAGAAATGGTATAGAATAGTTAAAAATCAATATTTTTCTATCAGGAAACTCTGTTTATCTGCAGGAGATTCCCAATAATAATACCCAATTGTTTATTTAACCATTTTATCATCGCAATTATAATTTATAGGTCCGCCAAAACCCACAAAAACCCCGAAAAATGCAATGGGGCGACCAATAAAAAATCGTTAGTATTAAAAAATGGTTAAATAAACAATTGGGTATTATTATTGAAATTTTTATTCCTGAAGAGAACCAGAGTTTTCCGATCGAAAAATATTGATTGTCAAGAATTCTATACCATTTCAACGAAAAATTTAATATTTCCCATATAAAAATACATGGAAATCTTTGAGCGCTTTGAGCGAATCTCTAAATATTTCTTGATTTCAAAATAAAAAAAATAGGGGTATGTTTTTTCGATATAGAACAAACCTAGGGGGTGAGAGCATTACAATTCCGACTATACTGTTTTTGGACCACCCTCATGCACATATATGTAAATATGTGTGAATTTATTAGCTTGCAATTATGTTGTTTTTTAGGAAATTACAGTACTGTACATATAAAATTTACTACCATATAAATAAGATTAGGAATATGACAATCATGAAAAGATGCGAATTTGAATAAAGTTTCGCGACATGAACTCATTTTATGCTACAGTTTTAGTGTTCCGTGCATTCATAAGAGGGTTTTTGGTACCATAATTAGATTTACTGTTTCCAGTTATCATAGACCCGATAAGTTGATTCCACGAAAATCACAATTATACTAATATTTTGTAATCAGACGGAAATGCTTTTTAAAAACAATATTATAAATTAAACTGTACAACAGCCGAAACCAGCCCGGACTTCGTTAACATTTTCTGAAAGCATACCCATTCAGTAGTAAAGCACACGATGGATTTGCAAAATTTAGCTCGAGTTTTTTATTTTATAGTCTACTAAGTTTTCATATCCCTTCCTAAGTAGCTTTCAAAGAAGTGGAAAAAATGGTTCAAATTACTGTCTGCGCGAAGATAAAGGTTAAGACATACCATATAGTAAAATTTAATGGGAAATATTTTCGCAGAACTTTTCAACCCGTTAATGTAAAGAATTTTATACAAATAGGCTTGCCCAGTCCCCAATTCGTTAGCCTATTTATGAGTAGTCACTCTAAAAAAGTGCTTTTAAAAATTCGATTAATCGATTATTTCTCAATAATTGCAATTAATTGTTTTTTTCGGGCTTGTGATTAATCATATGATTAATTAATCGATTATTTT
>NW_016171021.1:0-14981 GCF_001687245.7 Rhagoletis zephyria
TACTGTTTAGGTACGTATATCTACTTTTAGGTACAACTTTTCGGCAAATCACTAGTACGCAAAAATATTAATGTGACGTCAGCGAAATGGTGGATGCTGTCAAATTGAGAAAGAGAGGATTAGCGGTCCGCGGATGGCGCCACCTTTGTTTTGCTGCATCGTGGTACTGGCCTATAGTCAAAAGATGTAAAGAACAGTATTAATATTGCTGGCTTGAATTTAGGTCGCTGGCTCCAAATATTCTAATCTGTTTTTAATATTAGCTATAGTTTGCGAATTTTCGCAAATTTAGGAGCAATTTCGGTAGTTCTAATAGAAAAGCCATTATTTTCCATCATCGTGGAAAAATTTTGTTTATGAAAATGAGTATGGAAACACTGAACAGGCACAACTTCTAGAAACACTAATTAGTTTACTTATGTTTATGCATACAATATAAAAATTGCAAATATAGGAAAATTACAAAAAATGTTGTTAAAAATTTTTTTTTATAATAATTTGTTTATAATCTGAACGATTTTCATCATATTATTATCATAAACCAGTAACAGTAAGTCTCGCCTTCAATTTGGTAATTATTACGTACCGTTCGAGTAACATTTACCAAAGTTATATCGAAAAACTCAAGTGGATCTACAGTCACTTTTTCACATAATGGGATTAAATATTTTTGTATATCTAAACACTTATTGCACGTCCCCTACTTTCATATAACGGCAAATTTAGAAACCGCGAAAAATGTGCTTCTTCGGTGACTAATGAAACCATTCCACACCAACTTTCAAGACTGCATAAATGGACTTAAATGGGCGTTTCTCACCCTAATTGTATTATGTTAATGTATGTAAATAATTATATGTTCGAAACTACTATTAACTTATCAAACGATTCCTAATCTTTGACAATACATGTTGACTACATTCACCACGATCTTGAAAACTGACCAAATCGGCGTGACCAAGTCCAGAGTCCTTTTAGTATTATATAAACATCCGAAAACATTAAAACGTTTAAAATAAATCTCGTCTCACATTTTTGTATTTTTCACTTGGTTGCTGAAGTGATGAAGAATTGAAAATTCATAAGAGAAGATTATAGTTTTTGTAAGTTTTATCTTAATATCTTAAAAACTTGTAGACTTATTGAAAAATGATAAATGAACGTAAGGTACTAAATTTAATTACCCTTAATTTGATATATTGTCATGTTTAAAATAATTTACGCATTCCACAGATATTACAAGCCAAAGTTTCATTTTCAAAATTCACATACTTTGATTCAATTGCGCGGACTAAAGATAAGCCTTAAATTATTCATTCGTGGCCAATAACAATTGGCTTAGGCCTAAGACATCATAATATTACTACTACAATACGATCAAATGCTTTTTATTTTCCCCCATACAAAATCGACCCAGCCTAGTAGATACCCCTTTTTACATAACTTCTACTTTTTAAATTTTTTTTCGGTTTCTTTTCAAATATGTTTTTTATATAAATGGGGCGATTCACATCAAATGTCCCAGCGCCCTGAGCGGTGCAAAAGAAGATACTTTTCGACTAGCTGGGAAGCAGACAGAAAATGGGAAAACTAATTCGAAAACTATGATTTCTATAGACTTTTGTACGGGCTATACGATATAGCACCTATGCGTTTTTCAAAATTTTCGAATTTTCATGGTGAAAATTCTGAACGAGAATTTATCTGTAATTTTTATGAATTATGGTAAATTTTAATATTGTTTTTAGTTATCTCAATCGAAAGATCAAGTCTTTTTACCTTCTNGCAGACAGAAAATGGGAAAACTAATTCGAAAACTATGATTTCTATAGACTTTTGTACGGGCTATACGATATAGCACCTATGCGTTTTTCAAAATTTTCGAATTTTCATGGTGAAAATTCTGAACGAGAATTTATCTGTAATTTTTATTAATTATGGTAAATTTTAATATTGTTTTTAGTTATCTCAATCGAAAGATCAAGTCTTTTTACCATCTTTTTATTAGCTGGAATGTAACTATGTAATATTGATGCGCCTAAAAGATGCAGTGATTTCTATTCTCAAGTTACATACCTGATGACAGTACGAATGGCAATTATATAAGGGAGGTTTAGTTTTTAAAACTATAATTTTATTACATTAAAATCACTAAAAAAAGGAATTTTTTTTTCCGAGTTACAAAGCCTTTTAGAGCGCAGCGCGCTAATCTGATAACCGTGCTAGTCATAATTATATTGTTATAACATTGTAACTACTTGATGTTTAAATCTAAAACTTTCGCAAAAACTTCCTTAGATAGTCATCTACAATACTATGTTAAAACAAAAAATTTGTTTCAAACTTTATAACACAACTTTTGCATTTGAAAACAAACACCCTCTTCATTCTCATAAAAAAGTTATAAACCTGTAGTTTTACTTGTACTGAGTATTAAGAAGTGGTGCTAAACTTAAATTCTTTGGAATAGTAGAAGTTTATTGTATGAAAATTCGAATTCAAATCGATCGATACACAAACGACTGAGATATAGCGAGTTTAAATGACATTTTTTTTANTCGATCGATACACAAACGACTGAGATATAGCGAGTTTAAATGACAATTTTTTTTTAATTATCCTCAAGAATCAGTTCAGCCCAATAATAAAATTTCAAACAACGCCACGCTGCAGCTTTTGTACGTTCGATCACAGGAAAATAAAAAGCAAGGACAATACAAAAACAAATTTAAATTTGAACAAATCGTCGCGTAATTTGGCTTGTTTCAAAGCGAACATTTGAAAGCACACTTACATGTTGTGCCTGCAGCTGAGTGCGCAAAGGTGCTGGCTACAATTAGATGCGGCCGAAAGTGTCCAAGTTCAAATATCAGTATGCAGAACATATAAAANACTTACATGTTGTGCCTGCAGCTGAGTGCGCAAAGGTGCTGGCTACAATTCGATGCGGCCGAAAGTGTCCAAGTTCAAATCTCAGTATGCAGAACATATAATTTAAAATTTGTATGTTAGTTTTTTTTTTTTAATTATGAAAAATTATCTGTGAAGTGGACAACAACAAAATTTGGTACTTTTACAGGCAACAACTTACGCAGCGGGAGTCAATTGTCACCTTATAGGACTCCATGTTAAATGCGACACTAGAAAGCATGGGTGGTAGATTTGCGAGGTACCGGTATTCGACTCGCGAAAACTGGTGAATTCACTAGTTCTGTACTAGTACTTTCCGCTTCCGGGAAAAAACAATGGCGATGTACATACATACATACATGTTTATACATACATACATACGTACATCTACGCTGCAAAAAAATTTAAAGAAGTGAAAGACACTTGAACGTTTCAAAGTTGACTCGAAAAAAGGCGTTCCGAACTTTTGTTCAAAGTCGTTGCAAAGCAATAAATTGTGATTATTGCGAATGCTACGACTAGCGGTACAAACTTTAAATGACTTTTCGTTTTTTGAAGTCCGGTTTCTATGTCGACAGATGTTTCGGTTTATTTTCAAAAAAATCTCTGATTTGAAAGGCCAATTGCACATTTGTACGATAACATGATACGTATGTACATGAATCCATGACAAGTAATTTTACTCGCAGCTTTCTTATAATTTCTCTTGTAGCCACCAGCTGAAAGTAATTTTAAATTCTTTATTTATTTAGTTTTTCTTTTTATGCTCCAAAAATTTCGGCAAATGTGAGGCTGTTGGTACTTTTAGATATGCAACTGCATGTGTACGTGCACTCGGATCTGTGCGCAATTTCTGGCGCTGCGGAATCCATGCCCTGTGCGAAGTGCCTTTGTTGGTGATGCGGTGAATCCTTTTCAAATTCGGTGATTTGTGTATTTCTGCACCGTTGACTTTCGAAGCTTTTGCATTTGCACCGCACTTGTACACTTTTTCTCTCTCATTTATTCCATTTTTTGTCTTCTATTGCATTCACAACTTTTCCGTGCTTTGTGGTATTTACGTTATTGCATTGATGTAGCCAAAAGCAAAAAGTCGCATTGCAGCAATTCTTCGCTACGTTGTGCCAACTTTCGAATAAACATACGAAATAAAAGAAATGGTTATAATATCTTGATGACTGTATGCATGTGCTCCTGTACATACATATGTACATGCATTTGATTGTATAAGTAAAACTTTAGCGATTTTTATTAGCTTCGATTCCATATCAGCTTTTTATTTTGTTTTCTCTTTTGTATAAGGATGAATATAAGTACGAAAAGATGCCAGGAAGGTATTTATTGCCCTTCCCTCTCCACTTTCACCACGGTTAAGTGTGCCGTGCTGTAATTTGGACAGAGAAATTCATTAATACCTTTTTTTTATTAGNTTAGCGATTTTTATTAGCTTCGATTCCATATCAGCTTTTTATTTTGTTTTATCTTTTGTATAAGGATGAATATAAGTACGAAAAGATGCCAGGAAGGTATTTATTGCCCTTCCCTCTCCACTTTCACCACAGTTAAGTGTGCCGTGCTGTAATTTGGACAGAGAAATTCATTAATACCTTTTTTTTATTAGAATGCATGCTCTCAGTTTACCTGTGTTATNTATGTAAACAAAAAATTCCAAGAAATGCGGCTTCGGCATTTCTTGTTAGAGTTAAGATTGGTATAAAATAAGAAATTATTGTCAAAGTAGCCAGTAAGAGAAAAGATTCGGAAATAAACGGACACGCTGTCCGATATATTTTTTAAAAACACCAAATGTGTGTTTAAACAATTAATTTGCATGCTCTCAGTTTACCTGTGTTACCACAAAAAAAGAGGTTACGTGTACTGCTGTTAAGTCCATGGATCTGACCACCTCTGACCCACGGCTCCTGGATTAGGCTGACGTCGATGCTTCCCTCTCCGAGAAGGATTAACAGATTATCTGTCGCCCATATTGAGTGCTGCAGATTAATCTGTACACACTTCATCTTCGGCGGGGGCTGCATCGGTGATGTTGACGTCCTTCAGAAACTGGCTCGCAACGTCGACCTCCTTTGTGTCGTCTTCATCAGGAGGCTTGCCGCCTACAAAAATCTTCATCTTGGCCATGCGGATGGCAAAGCGAACTTTGTTATCCGTCTTTGACAGAGCCTCAATAGATTCTTTGCAAATGGCCAAGAGAAGAGGTCTGCTGGTTTCATTTGGCTGCTCAACTTTTATAAGCTGCCAGTCTGCTATACATGGTATGTGTTTGTTGGTGAACTTCAGGCATCTCAGCAGTTTCTCGCCTGGTTCCTCCATGGGGGGTCACCAGATACGTGCACGTGGCCTCTGACGGACGGCCTTAGCTGGAAGCAGCCTTCGTTTAAGGCCGACAAATACTTCGTTTATTTTAGCGACGCTTCAAGTTAAGAAACTCAAAGGAACCGGGTCTGCTCATCTGATAACCCTGTATCCTCGAAAGGATCCAGAGGAATCAATGTCACTAAAGTGGCATTGCAGCGTGTTGGGTCAGATGAAGAAGCCGGTTTAGGCTTAGTGCTCTCTCTGCCGGTAGTGCTGTCGGTGCTGGAACGTTTTCTCTTTTGAAATTCGCCCTTTTGCTTTATTTCAGGTGGATTGGGGTTTGCAGACTGCTTCACTTTCAGTGAGCTCTCTTTCTTATGTTTCTTCTTCCGCCCTGCTCCCGCCGTCGTTGTACTTTGGTTGGTACTGCCGGCAGCTTTGGAGGAAGACGGAAGGTCGTGGCTGGTAGGGATGCCTGGCTTGGCATTCTTAGATGTGGTATGTTTTGCTGCTTGTGCTTCTGGTGTACTATGGTTGGTACAAGCTGGAACACTTTTGATTGTCTCCTGACTGGAGGCAAGAAGGGTGTCCTCATCGGACTCCGTAACGATGGGGCCCGGCTTCCGATAAGGAAGTGGCAAGGTCGATTTTCCTGTGTTCATTGCAGTGTTCGTAATCAGTTTTGTTTCGGTTTCGGTTTCAGTTTATGTTTGTTGCTTTTGCTTTTTGTCTAGAATATTCATATTTGGTCCTACGAGTATGCACGGAAAGGGTTTGTCACTCGTCCGCAGAGCCGGCATACCTAGAGAAGGCACTTATACCTCCAACCTGGCCTGGCATCGGAGGGGACCGTTCGCGGCCGGCTAATCAATATACACCCGCTGACCATTCAGCCTTAGGGTGTTGCTGGTGCGGCTATCTCCACATACTTTCCAAACGGGAAGTTTGCTCACATACCAGTTTGGTTTGTTAGCTTCCCTCCGGATTGCAAAGGATATGAAGCTTTCCTCTTAGTTCATCACGATCTGGAAGCTCCCTTTGGGGAATTTCCATGTCGTCATTTAAGCCCCTTCGCCACGGCAAGACGACCAGCTTTTAAGAGGTAAGTAGTCCTTCAAACTATTTTTGACGTAACAGTATTCTTCTTCTTGATTGGCGTAGTAAACGCCTAAGCAATTGTGGCTGAGTCCAACCAAGCACGCCAGTCGTTTCTCTTCTGTGCCAAGTGAAGCCAAGTACTTCACCACCTGGTCTTTCCATTGCGGAGAAGGTCGTCCCTTTCCTCTGTTACCTGCATCATTATTCATTACCATTGCTTCTGCGCCATACACCAGCACAGGCTTATAAGGTGTGATTTTTATACGACGAGAGAGGACTTTGCTTCTCAATTGCCTACTCTGCTCAAAGTAGCACTTGTAGACAAGATTGATTCTCCGTTAGATTTCAAGGCTGATATTATTTTTGGTGTTAATGGTGGTTACTAAATAAATTAAGTCGTTCTCCTAACTTAAACTCAAAAGCAGTAATTGTGCGCTCGTGTAAAATTTCTACCAAAGCGGCAATGATGGCAACTTTGTCAATTCCATCATTTTCCTCGATTACTGTGAACACTTCATTTTATTTTTTAATTACAAAAAAATATACAATTAGTATACAGTATGTAATATCAATAGCACCCCCCTTTCAATGTGATATGTATTTATTTTTAAGAAACTATAAGAAACAATAATCTCCAAAAAATCAAATACCAGCCATTAAGGAAGAGAGCAGTTATGTCAACGACCCAGAAGCAGCTACTAAGCCAGGTTCCAGCGTCAGTCAAAGGATCGTAACCCCGAATGCAGTCACTTATGCCCAATTTGTCAAAGGCTTTTCAATACCCACAACCACAGATAACGTTATCCCAAAAGACAATAAATCTTCACCAAATGCCCAAAGCTCGAATGAGATGATGGAAATGATATCACTCCCAAAACAGGTCATGCAGCAAATTACAACTGTGATGAATTTGCTCGTCAGCCTTACGACCAAAAAATGTTCACCCTCGATTTCATGAATATTGCAATATGGAACGCAAATGGACTGTCAATACACTTGCTCGAAGTAAAAGTACTCCTTAAAACTCATAATATAGATATACTTCTTATATCTGAAACCCATTTTACTTGTAAAAGTCACTTCGAAGTCCCAAGCTATTATTTTTATCAGACGCTGCATCCAAACAATAAAGCTCATGCTGGCTCAGGAATCTTGATTAGAAAAAAACATTGCGCATTTAAAAAAAGACTTGCACCGCACAGAAGCTATTCAAGCAACAAATATAATTGTCAAAGACTTGACACATCCCTTAACAATCTCCGCAATATATAGCCCACCCAGTCACTCAATCAAGGCCGTAGATTATGAAAAAAATGTTGAAATCTTTTGGAAATAGATTTTTGGCAGAAGGTGACTATAATGCTAAACTCACCTGCTGGAGCTCTCTCTTATAACTCCCAAAGCGCGCCATTTACAATTCGCTATAAGGAAATTTAATTTACTCCCACGCTCATCTGGAGAACCAACTTACTGGCCCACTAACAGAAATAAAATCCGGAATGTAATTGATTTTTGCGTCACTAAAGGCATAGTGCCTGGTGCAGTATCATGCAAGTCATGCTTTGAATTGTCCTCTGACCATTTGCCCGTACTTGGTTCACTCGATAACAATTTTCTGAACAAAACCACACATTGTCAGCTACACAACCGCAAAACAGAATGGATCACTTTTCGAAGCATAGTTTCTTCTACTCTTGACTTGAATATAGCTATTAAAATTAATGAGGATATAACTGAAGCAGTTGAATTTTTTAGCAACTGTGTGCAACAAACTGCGTTATTTAATCAGTACATGTGCTGATTTTTTTTTTGTACTTAAATTTAAGTACCCGAAATCAGTACGCAAAATCTACTGATTTTCAGAGTTTGTACTGATTTTTACATTGTGCTAAATATTCCTTTTAATTGGTATAATTGACATTTTCTTGAGGTAACCATGTTCAAAACAATTTATTTGCATTTCGCAATATAACTTCTTCAATTCAACACAACATAATAGCCCTGTTCCAGGTACTTCACAATATGCATACGGTGACCATATTTATGAAAGCCGAATACGGGAGAAAAAATAATTTTGCAAATTTTTTCCACACTGTTTTCCCTGAAACAGTATCCTTATAGTAACAACAAATCTGTAGAATAATTTTCTCGAGATTTTTACCCCGTAATCTGAGGTCCACCGGGTACAACTAAGAGTTCCTGAAGATGACCTCATATATATATAATAATATAATTGTTATAAGACCATAAATATCAAAAACAAATTTACTATTTTTTAATAAAATATAACTTACCGTCTAAAAAATATGTAAATCAAAATTTCAAACTTTGTAGAACTTTTAATATAATTCGAGGACGTTTGAAGTAAATTTAGGGTTGCCAGATTTTTTATGCGCAAAATCAGTACGTTAGTATGTTTCATGCTAAGAAAATCAGTACTTTTCAGTACATTTTTATTCAAAGCAAAATTATGAATTTAAGTAAAAGATAATACTTTAAAAAACCTGAAAACTTGTTTTAACATTATTTTGGTATATAAATAAAATATAGTTCATAAAAAAAAAAGTTATTCATTTTAACATTTGTGTGCACGTCATTGTACACAGAAGCTACGGTTGCCAGACGTACTGATTTTATCAGTACAGTACTGATTTTTCAACTCTTCTACTGATTTTATTAATTTCTTTAATCAGTACGCTTATGTCCTGATTTTTCAAAATTTGTACTGATTTGTACTGAATTTTCAATTCAAACAAAATACTTTAGGACATTCTTAAGGTTTTTACTGTAACTGTACTGTAAAAAGTAAAAAGAAAAAAATTAATGTTTGATATGCCCAAGAAATTAATACAACAAAAAGATCAATCGTTTTATGGGCATACGGACGGGTCGTCGCGTACCAGTTGGATAATATGATGGAGCTTAAATTTTTTAAAAATAAGGCTGACGTTTTTTTTTGACGAGACTGACTTTCAGTTTTTACCATTTCCATTTTTTCACAATTTACTGACATTTCAAACGAGTTTTGCCTACAGGATATAGAGCTAGATACTCTTTTTACCGAATTATTAGTCTTTAAAAGTTTTTGCGTAGTTCAAAAAATTAATTTGAGCCATGAGCAATTATAGATGAAGACCTTCATATCATTAGTATAAAATAATTTATTGGTTTCTGTGTTCAATGATGTGTACACTCAAGTGAATAACACTTTTATTTTTTATTGACTATATTTTATTTATATACGAAAATATTGTTAAAAACAAGTGCTCTGGCGTTTTACAGTATTTTCTGTTACTTACATTCATAATTTTGCTTTGATTAAAAATGCACTGAAAAGTACTGATTTTTTTAGCATGAAAAAGTATAACGTACTGATTTCGCGTATAAAAAATCTGGCAACCCTAACAGAAGCCAATAAATTATTTTATATTTATGGGATTTTTGAATAGCAATAATTATATCATATCCATCTTCAGTGTATAAATAGTCAAAGAATTCTATACATTTAATTTTAAAATAACTATTAATTTTAAGTTCACTTTAAAAAATTGTATTTAGAAGCCGATTTCTCTCTTTTCGCCAGGAAGAAAACTATATACTTAAGATCCTCCCATTGCTCCGTTTGAGTGTGGTATGTATTGAAACAAACTAAATTACATATTTTTTTAAAACTGTGGAAAAGTACCACTATTTAAGGACTTTATCTATTTATATTTCCTCAAGGCTTTAATTATTTTTTCCAACTACGCAAAAACTTTGAAAGACTGAGAATTCGCTAAAAAGTATATCTAACTCTATGTCTCGCATACACAGCAATGTCAGTGAATTGTAAAAAAATAATTGTAACTTATAGGCAAATTTGTTGTTATTAAACTGAAAGTTATTTTCGAGATAACTACCAACACACGACAAAAAATCGTCAGCCTTCTTTTTGAATAATTTAAACTTATTACCGCAACTGGTACGTACCGACCCGGCGATATGCCCGTAAAACGATTGATCTGTTTGTTGTATTAATTTCTTGGGCATATCAAACATTATCTGCAACATGTCAACTATAATTAAATTATTTTCATTTATCTTTTTACAGTACAGCTTAAGGAATTTCCAACATTATATAAAAACTTTAAGAAAATCCTAAAGTATTTTGTTTGAACTAAAAATTCAGTACAAATCAGTATAAATTTTGAAAAATCAGGACATTAGCGTACTGATTGAACAAATGAATAGAATCAGCACAACAGTAAAAAATTAGTACTGTACTGATAAAATTAGTACGTCTGGCAACCGTAAGTAGATTGGACTTACCGTTGAATTTTGGCAATATTTTGTTCGCGCATTTTCTTCCGTACAAAGTATGTTTCAAAAATTTGTTTGTATGTAAAAATGTATGAAAAAATGAATAAAATCAGCACAACAGAGGAAAAATTAGTACTGTACTGATAAAATTAGTACGTCTGGCAATCGTAACACTTACACATCCTGACTTTTAAAAAATATTCAGCGGGACAATTTTCTCAAATCGGTACTGTCCCGCCAAAATCGGTACGAATGGTCACCGTACATATGATTGAAGTAAATATGGATCTGCTTCTCTATTGCTAAGTATTAATATTTTGCAATTCATATTGATTTATTAAATTCAATTCAGTACAATCAAAACGAATATTTCATGTACCGTTTTTAACTTGAATGTGGTGTTAATAATATCACGTATTCTACGTTTAAGTTAGCGGCTGTAGCTCCGACACAGTCCACAGGTCCAGACGAAGGCGCTGGACTGATCCTTTTTTCTAAATTTTAGCTAATAAAAACTCCAAATGAGCTATACATCTTTTTAAATCCTCTTTTCAAAACATGTTTGATTTTTAAAATCGGATGAAAAATAGTCAAGCTGTTAATAGATAAGTGCTTCAAGTACGAACATAACGGTTGTTTTTAAATTAAAAAAAAAAAATGGAGGGTTCAGGAATTATAAGAAACCTATTTGCAGTTGTATTCGACCCTGTCTACAACCTACATTAAGTTTTATTTCGCAGGTATTTCGTGATTTTTTTTTGCAGCACCATGTTATTATTATCAATGTACTTATTACCACGCCTAATCAACTAAATAAAAAATAGTTCATAAAAACCAAAAATGAATTTATAGAATTGATAACAACAACCACGCTGACAAGTTTAAATACCGGCAAATCAGCTGCACTTAATAGTAATAGGTTGAATAAGGAAATAAATTAGCAACAAGAGATTACGGGGTGTGCATAGCTCAGTGATTAACGCTTTCGAATTTGCACACCGATGACGCTGGTGCGATCCCTGCTGAAGTCTATGTGTGATGAGGTGATGTGGTGATCTCCTAAATAGCTGCTATAAATTCTACCGCTTAGACTTTTTTGCTTTTTCAATCTTTCCAAACAAACATAATTTTGGTACAAAGCACAATAAAATAAGTAAAAAATGTTATTCAATTTAACATGAGTGTACATAATAATATGTAGTATAAAATACCCTTATAATATCATTGTACACAGGAACCAATAAATTATTTAATATTTATGACATTTTTGAATGGCAATAATGAGATCATTTCCACTTTCAGTGTTTAAATGTAAGAATTCTTTACATTTCATTTTTAAACTACTTTTAATTAGGAGATCACATAAATTAAACAGATTATTCTCGAACATATCATCGCAATTGGGACGTGGGGATGAGAGTGGCAAAAATACATCGATGTTTTTCTTCGATTCGATGCATCGGAATGTACATAAATATTTTTTTTTAATTTTAGTAAAAGTCATTGTAAACCATTTAAGATATTGAAAATGAAAAGCGTGGGGCTCATGTAATAGACCTGAATTGGTATGAAGGGTAATATATGTATGAATGTGGATATATGAATAAAGACCGCTCAAAATCGATCTCAAATTTGCACTTTCTTTGTAGAAATTTAAGGTCTATATTATGTGTTTGACTATCGTCAATTAAATCTAATGCTTTGTATTGCATACGCTCCACGTTTTTCGTTTTCAATCTCATTAATGGTTTATAATGACTTTTGTTAAAATTTCAAAATCAAAAGTTATCAAAACAAAATCTGAGAAATATTATTTTCAAATTTTTAGTCCATTTATAAAAGCATTGTATATCAAAAAGTTTTTTATTTTATTTATTTGTATAAGTGTTATGATTTTCAATACATTGGTGCATTTATTATCACTTACTTATCTATTATCAACAAATCTAATTTTGATATTTTAACTATATTCCAGGTACTATTGCGTCAGCTCATTCAAGGTCAGAAATCCTAAAAAAGCAGACAAACTGTAGTTTAAAGTTAAACTTAATTTTGGAATTTAAACGGCATAAATTTTTTTGTAATATATGTATATTTCAACTCATTCAGATGATGTTTTTCTTTTCNAGAAATCCTAAAAAAGCAGACAAACTGTAGTTTAAAGTTAAACTTAATTTTGGAATTTAAACGGCATAAATTTTTTTGTAATATATGTATATTTCAACTCATTCACATGATGTTTTTCTTTTCAAAGTTGTCTCTGGTAAAACAGTCGTACACTATGGAAGTCGGCTCGTCACTGCACAGCTACGTATGAATAATATATAGCTTAATGGTGATTTTAGGAGAAATTACTTAAAGCTTATTGATAAATTTATTTTCGGCATCACCATTAAAATTGGGGGATGAAAAAGAAACAAACATCCAAACGTTCTCCGATCGGTGCTAGTTATCAGAAATTGGTAAATTACTATATCATCACCTTCACGCATTAGCGCACACAAGGGGTGGGTTTTGCTAAAGCTAATAACATGAAATACAAACTGTATCCCAAAGCCAGCTCTCAAGAAAAATCACAAGAAATATTTTTTATTATAAAGCACTTTGCTTTTGCTGTAAATTTTCTTGAAGAAATAAATATACGAGCATTTTTTTCTTGAGAGATGCAAATTGATTTAAGAAATTTTGATAGAAGAAAATTCCTATTCCATTTCTTGTGCGCCATTTTATATGAATTTTTCGTTTTTTTTGAGAGCTCTTAAAAGTTTAACTGCGAATGAAACCTAAAAATATGCAATGCATACTCACTTACTGAGCCTAAAAGAGTTTACAACGACGAGTTATGTCTTTAACAAGGATTCGAAGATTTAATTTGCCACTTCGAATTCGTTCCACCAAAATTGCCTACATGACAAAAATTCAAGTTCACTTAATTTTCTCGGTATTCGAAATATTAAAAAAATTAGGCAATCGTAAAAAATCACCATCTCATTCGAAAACCAGAAACCAGATATCGAGGAAAATGAACATTAAAACTCTTTTTTTTAATTTTTTTATTACTTTTGCAAGTTGAGCGCATCTTGTGTTTATAGAACTTTATATTAAACAAGTAATTTCAAATTACGGGAAGACCCTTGAGGTACCATCTTTCCGATAAAAAAAAAGAATTATTGAAATCGGTTCACGTGGTCCAAAGTTATGCGTTAGCATACTATTCCGACGAATTGAAAACCTACCCCTTTTTCGAAGTCGGTTACAAATGTTTGAGTTTTTTGCTAATTTTATTTAAATAAATGCAATTTATGAAGCTTCAAAAAGTTTATTTATTTATTAAACACTGTACATAAAACTTTCATAAATGTACTTTAATGATCATTTTATCTGAAGCGAATTTTCAGAAGTATAAACCCCTCCCAAAATATATTCCTGGGTGCGCCCCTGCCTTCACGTAAGTATGCATGAGATACCATTTAAGTAAGCAAGCCTCCATAGGTTGGGAAGACATTGCAGTAATTCGCGCATTTGGATTAAAATGTAAACCGGTACGTGCTCGAGCTACGAAACACATTTTATTTAACTTTTTTTACGCAGTAATAAAATATTACAACGAATGGTTCGGTGCGACCGGATGAGGGTCCTCAACGACCGTTTTACAATATTCACAGGTCGGTGGGACTTTCGTCCGTTTGTAAGACCATCTGCCAGCTGGTGACTGATTATAACTTACCTTATATACATACATAAATATGTACATACGTAAATACTTATGTACACATACACGGCCGCTGTGCTGTACTGGTTAGAAATAAGCACTCCACAACAAACCAAATTTTTTTAATAGTGGTCGCCCCTCGGTAGGCAATAGCCAACCTGCGAGTGCATTTCTTCCATGATATTAATAATAATAATAACTAGTTAACCCACAAAACTTTATAACGACAAAATTTAATATAACTTGTTAAACAAGTGGCAATACAAAAAATATTGAAAATGTTTGTTAAAGCGCAGTTAGTCAACGACGTAGCGTAAACGTAGGTTGACGTACGCAGCAGCATATCAAATTGACTGTTGATAGAGAGAGAGAGAAGCAACGGCAACGTCACCGCCATGCGGTGGTAAGTTTTCGTTAACACGCAAATAACATAAGGTAGATCGTGTCTGCGTCAACCTACGTCTACGTTACGTCGTTGACTGTTTGAGCTTTTAGAGTTAAGAACGATCCGTGTGTAAAATTTCATCGTCCAGTCATTTCTGTGTGGATATAGGTCACACATGGTGTCGGTTTTTTATTTAATCAGAATTTAAATCACGCTAAACCTCTAAAAAGTTCTTAAGTTCAACAAATACAACCTAAT
>NW_016171022.1:0-4486 GCF_001687245.7 Rhagoletis zephyria
TTCGCTGGCATTAGCTACTTGTTGTTGTCGCGGTCGACACTGCGGCCGGTGGTGGATCACTTACATGCTTATGTATGAATGTATGTATGTAGTATGTAAGTATAAGTAGCTGCGTTGTGGACGCGTCCGCGACACAGTAGCCAATTGTTTGCGCTTGCTTCTGCGCATTGTCGGCTTTGGGTACTTTGAAGTAGCGCTCCTACTGCACTGCGTTTACAACAGCAATTGCACACCACTTGCAATGTGCAACGTGCAACATGCGGCTAACTGTGTGCAATGAGCCTGCAACGTGCAACACAAAATGCGCACGGCATTAATTATATCATTATCCTTCATCTGACGATTTATCTTTTTTTGTGAGTGCGCGCAGTATTGGGTTGGGTTAGACCGCTTCCACTCTGCGCTGGAGTTTGTTATTAACTTAAAAGGATCAATGCGAAGTGCTGACTTGCGGTAGCAAATACTAGGGCAAGTGTTCATTTCATTCGCATTTACAAATATGTACTTTAGTTTTTCTCTGTGGCCGATTTTAATATTATGGTAGCAGGCTATGACGTGGACGAGGCACAGCTTCGTCTGCCTCGGGAAACTCGGAGTAAAATAGCCCAACTTCGCTCTGACTACTGCAGCAGGTTAAACTCGCACCTTAGAAAATTAGATGCAGATGTGCCCAACGAGTGCCCGGCATGCGGAGAGACACCCCTGGCCTCGAAAGATCTCTTCGATTTCCCACTAAACCCCACTCAACTAACGCCTATGTCCCTATGAACAAACCACATCGAAGCTGTACGCTTCCTGGATCTCCCGTTAGTTGAGCTTGACGACAACGTTTGAGCGACTAGTCGATCTAGGCGGGATTGAGCTAGCCACTATACCAAAAACAACTGTGAAAACTATTGTACCAACGCAAAATTTTCAGAAGTTTTTATTTTTACGACAGCTATGGCGGCTGCTGTGGAGTAGTGTTTGGCAGTGCACGCTTCCACTCCGCAGTGCCTCGGTTCAAGCCCTGGTCAAAGCAACATCACAAAGAAATATAGAAAAAAGTGGTTTCTTAACAGCGGTCGCCCCTCGGCTGCCAATGGCAAACCTCCGAGTGTATTTCTGCCATGAAAAGCAGCTTCTCATAAAAATAAGTGCAATCGCCCTTCGGAGTCGGCGTAAAACTGTAGGTTCCTCCCCTGGGGGTGAAAACATCAAGGCGCACGCCACAAATCGGGTACTACCACATTAAAGCCATCTACAGTTCAGAGGCATTCTTAAAACTACGGGTTCCTTCATATATGCTTATCCCGAACCAAATACAGTAACCTTCTCATAGAAGTACTATTGACTCGCCAGCTAGGAACTGTAAGAATAAGTAGATGGGAGATTCTATCCAAAACTTCCCGTGAATAGAAAGACTGATATCTGTTTAGATACATAGGTATTGCGGCAAAAAATATATTGTGCCCTCTTACTCCATAAACACCCCGTTCAGCCCTAACTCACTTAGGTAATCCGAAGGGTGCTTTTGGCTAAATCGTCGGCTTGTATAGGGTGCTCCTCATTCTGCAAACACCTCTTAACACAACTATAAGTATTCCTAATTTCTTCTTGGAGTGGTTAATAAGCTTTTCAAATCTTTGCCTATCGTATCGCCCGAACAGATTATTTACCTACCGTTGCCTAAAATATTGTCCTAGTACTGTACGATATTCGTTCTTTCTTCTGACCTAACTTATTCTTTAATAGTTTGTAGTCATATTACAAAGCAGGATTGGGGTCCTACTAATGTTTGGNGTGCTCCTCATTCTGCAAACACCTCTTAACACAACTATAAGTATTCCTAATTTCTTCTTGGAGTGGTTAATAAGCTTTTCAAATCTTTGCCTATCGTATCGCCCGAACAGATTATTTACCTACCGTTGCCTAAAATATTGTCCTGGTACTGTACGATATTCGTTCTTTCTTCTGACCTAACTTATTCTTTAATAGTTTGTAGTCATATTACAAAGCAGGATTGGGACCCTACTAATGTTTGGGAAGCAACCTTCCTGATAAGGACGTCAGGGTGTTCCGTAAATACCCCGACTGCTAATACGGCTGGTTTATAATAAGTACGTCCTAAATGGAATTCGCTTTAGATTTTTCGCAAATAGGTTAGGAAGGAATGTATGTACATCGATTTTCCCTAGTACATCCGTCAGCATATTCCCTTTTATTCTTTTATAACATGGTACTGAATATGTAGTCACTCGCCTGCTGGTTCAATGCTGTCTATTTTAGCTCGGCACTGTTGGCCATTGCAGCAGTTATTGTCTGAATCANTTCTTTTATAACATGGTACTGAATATGTAGTCACTCGCCTGCTGGTTCAACGCTGTCTATTTTAGCTCGGCACTGCTGTACACAGAGCGAATTGGCCATTGCAGCAGTTAAGGCTTAATGACTGCTTGGCTGTTAACGAACATGTTCACACGAGATTTGGAAGTATGTACATCTGATGCTGTTGGTGTTTTTGTACTGACGACTTACACTAGGTCTGCTTTTCTTTGAATCATTGCCGTCAAGCTAAGGTAACGGTAGGCCTAGGAAACGTGGTGTTCNACGAACATGTTCACACGAGATTTGGAAGTATGTACATCTGATGCTGTTGGTGTTTTTGTACTGACGACTTACACTAGGTCTGCTTTTCTTTGAATCATTGCCGTCAAGCTAAGGTAACGGTAGGCCTAGGAAATGTGGTGTTTCGATGAAATCGGACCAAAGTAAGAGTAGTGTTAGTTGGGTGGGTTTTAGGGGAATGTAAGAAGTGGTTAGTAGAGTCTATATAAGTAGGAGTTTAACCGGCTGCAATATTCAGGTGCTTTGGCTGCACGGTATGCATACGTATCTCAGCTTTAAAGTCCTTCAGGGTAATAATAATAAGCGTCCCGATGGGCATATACTCAACCATTTTCCAGGCGAAAATGTTTACAATTGATGTATGTGTCCACGAATGTCTTCGCAGAAGGACTTATGGGGCTACGATAAACATCATATCGAATGGCTAGTCAGCGTTATGCAAAACTACTAGACAGTTGCAAAGTTGTAATTGAAAAAATAGGAATTAATAACAGTGCTTCCATTTGGTGTGTTATGGGCCTTGAGGGTATTAAGGGCACCGAAGGGAGGCCTAGCAAATTGCAACCCGAGGGCGAACGACAAAGAGCAAATGGCAATCAAGGATTCATAACTCCCTCTCGCGGAATCTCTCAGCAACTGCTAAATCTTAGTAGACGGTGCTTAAGATCTCTCACCAAATTGCTAACAGAATATTGCAGGCTAAGATACCAGTTTTGTGAGTAGCAGGCGGAAACCTCGAAACGTGATTGCCCGCGTATATCTCGACTTAGACTTATACATCTTGATAAACGAGTATCATCTCCATACAGAATCGTTGGTTAAAACATAAGTTTGGTTTCAACTGCTCGGCGACGTCATGAATAAATGTATCGTAAAAGAAACAATCAAATAAATCACATTTTTTTTTAACTGTTAAAAAAATGCTACTTTCTTTTCATACCTTTGCACTTTATTATTCTTCAAACATTCCAACTGTTCAAACTAAAGATTTCTTAACATTTTTTTTTTGGGAATTGCTTTGGTATTATTACACCTTTGTATGCGTGCGAGTGTGCAGCCGCATGTTGCATGTGGGGCATGTAGGTAGGTCTCATTTGTCGTTGTCGCTGGACGTCGAGGTGAACTTACTTATCTTTTGCAAGGCTGCAATTACCCATAAAGCAACTCACTGGCTTAAATACTTTCGATCTTGAATGCTGTTGGTCGGCCGCTTGGTTGGTTAGTCGGCCGGTTGGCCATCGCGTTGATGACTAAATAGGTGACAGAGGTGGGCGAAGGGTGTGGGATGTTATGCCATCGGCAGTTAGCTTTTAACTTTTTATTCATTCGGTACGAGAGTGTATGCTACACGCTTTGTTTCACAATTTTTCGTTCTTGCTTACGTTTTCTCATTGGCAGCGTTTTGTCGCCGTTGTTACTCGTATTATTTTTAAATAAATAATAAATACGCTCACGTTGCAGCGTATCGCATCGCGATGCAAGATCTGTAAAACGGTGCGACAACAATCGCGTTACTATCGGTAATTAGCGACTGATTGATAATTAACAAGATACAATTTTGTAAGCGGTGATGTCTTTGCCAGATAAGCGTGCATCATGACGTGGCACAAGCAAGTGGCGAATGCGCGGAAGATACTCCATCCGCTTAGCTGCTTCCCAAGCTTGTGTCGGCCTGCGGCTGTTTGCCTGCACCAGTCGCCTTTCGTCCATCTGTGATCCTCAAGCCCGTAATTGCCGTATTTGTGGTGCACGGATTTGACTTTATCACGCGTCGCAATAAATCATCTTTGCGGGCAAATGCTGTCAGCAAGATGTTAAACGCGTTGCAGTGACTATACGCAGCCTGCTCGTAAAGGGAAAAAACGAGAACAAAAGCTAC
>NW_016171022.1:9452-14981 GCF_001687245.7 Rhagoletis zephyria
TTACTATGGTATTTTTATATTTCATATACTTTTTGTATTAGCTTAATTGAATTAGACCTTTCAAGTAGGTGTCAGTCCTCTTCAAAAGTACTTTCAAACTTAAGCCTTGTAAACTCTCCTTCGAAGGACATCGCTCTACATATTTTAATTAACTGATGAATTAAGTGGAATTCGATTTTTCAAACATTTAAATAAAGTTTAGAAATACAAATTTTTCAAACCCGCTGCGATTGATAGCCATATTTTAATAATTCATTTAACTTATTAAATAATTTGAATTTAACTTTTTAAAGAGGTGGCAACCTTCTTCCAGCACCTCAAAAATATTTTTAGCGTTCAAGCTAAAAATTTCTTAACATTCCTTCGTTTAACATCCATATTTGATGACTTGTGTATAACTAAACTAAAGTCGACATTTCAAACAGGTGGCAACACTCCTAAAAATATTTTCAAACTACTACTTTCTGAAGCCCCTTTCGTTTGGCACCCATATGATGATACATATTTCTCTTACCTAATATGATTTTTCAAAGAGTATATACAGTTTAGCTAAAAAATAAAGCTTTTCAAACCCATTGGGATTGAAACACATTTTGTAATAATTAATTTAATCGAGGGTTGCCACCTCTTACGCTAAATTAAATTAATAGGATTGAGCATATGTCTACGGCCGTCAAATGGGAAAGGCTTTAAGAGAGCTCATTTAAAAAAATCGATTTAAGATGGTTGCCACTGTCTAAAAAAATTTAAATAAAGTTGCCTCCTGTTTTAATAATTAAACTCGATTAAATAATGTGTATAAAATAAAGTTTGCACTTGACAGACTATGTTGGCGTGGTCCGAACCAGAAAAGAGTTGCCAGCTGTTAAAAAAACTAAATTCAATTAAGTTAAATAAATTACTACAGTATGAGTATCAATCGAAATGGTTTTGAAAAGGCTTCATTTCTAAACTGCATGTAGAAGGCTTGCATCTGTTTAAAAAGTCAAATTCAGGTTGAATTAGGGGGATTAGGCATATATGTAATACAGTATATTTTGCTTAGCTGCACATCCTTCTTTGCACGAAAAACTTGTGCACGTAACCGAAAAAGGCACTTAAGCGAATTTTCTTTACTACTTCAATGAGGAAGGTATCCGAATCTCTATGAAACCAAATATTGGCTGAGCACTTACCATGTAGAAATTACTGCAAGCGAAATTTTTACCGAATGTTATCTAATTATCTATATAAATACATAAATTGATAGCCATTTTCGTTGTTCTGCGAGATGAGCAAAATAAATAAAAGGTTGTAAAATTAGGTAATTGTAAGGCCAGTGCAGGTAAACGTAATACTGTCATTGATAATTGATACTAGTCGCACAATTTTTAAGGCAGGTATCGCCAATGTGCAGGTATGTTGAATGCATCATCGGAGCAGTTTCCTTATAAATAAAAAAAAGCAACTACACAACATCCAGCGACACATCACTGGTTGTTGCACCAGCAAAGTCTTGTACTTGATTGAATTGTCTCAGAGCAACGCCGACGTTTTATCTGTGTATATGATCGCGACTAACAAAGGCTTCCCTAATTAAAATTCATCTTGGTATAGAGCTACCGGGGAGCGGTATGTATGTGGAGTAGGTATTACGGATGAGCAAATGAGCGGGACTAAATGGATTCAGTGCAGATAAATAATTTACGATAATATGTGTACAATGTCATGAAGTAGACGTTTTCAACAAGATGAAAAAAATCCATTTTCTAAGTTTGTAAGTGTGTATTGGCTTTTAACGTCCTTAAAAGGTTTAAGACAATGCAAGGCAAATTATTTCTTCATCCAAATATTTTTATGTATTCTACAGTTATACCTGTCAACAATGACCCAAAACGCGCCGACATTTTATGAATTGCCAGGATTTACTTTGTCTCTTTGCCTTGAATTGTCTAAAATTCCGGTCCCATAGCCCTAGTGCTGAGGCTAGCGATGACAATATCTGCATCCTTCGTTGAATAGAGTCAAACATGGCTGTATAATCTGCCAAAAAGTATTGCCCTCTTACTCTCCCCAGCGCGGAGGTTTAGATGGTCAGGTAGAAGGTTCCAATGCCATTGGCTCCGACATAATATGAATGTTGATGCTGAAAGAATCGGGTATGAAGAAACCCAGAAGAGTGATTCCACCGGGGAAACCAGCCAACGAAGAGGAGTATTCTCGACCGATAACTGTCCTCTCCCCAGTAGTGAAGACAATTAAGCTCCCGTTGTTCACGTATCACGTAACCCCCACGAAGCATCGGCATGGCTTCCATAAAGTTCAGAGCGCCACCGTACTTAACGCCATAAACTCCTTCAACTCGTAGCCTTAACCAAAACCGGCGCTGTGAGGGAACAGTCTTAGTGGTATTGAAATTGTCGAAGGCGTTAGACACCGTTGATCATTCCGCACTGCTAGAATACATTGAGGCTTCGTCGCTCCCACAGGGACTCAAACGGTAGTCAGCGAATTATCTGAGTTGTAGGCAGTATGCAGTTGCTCTGATCTCATATGCTGACGATTGTTCGATATTGGTGTCCGGCAGTGAAACTTATCACCTATTCTCGAAGATAAACGGCTATTTATTCGAACTCTCTCTACCACCTTCACGAAGGAGATGGAGCTTCAATTAATGAAACACGTAGATAGCGCACCAATTCTGATGGTTAATAAAAGGGGAATCCTAGGTGCAACCTTTGAAAACTTGCTCTACTTCGTCGCGCATGCAACCACAATTGTCAACAAAGCACAGAGCAGAAATAAAGTGCTCAACTCGCTCGCCCNATTAATGAAACACGTAGATAGCGCACCAATTCTGATGGTTAATAAAAGGGAAATCCTAGGTGCAACCTTTGAAAACTTGCTCTACTTCGTCGCGCATGCAACCACAATTGTCAACAAAGCACAGAGCAGAAACAAAGTGCTCAACTCGCTCGCCTGTAGAACCTGGGACAAAGTCAAAGAGGTGATGTTGCAACACACAAGACCGGTCGATTCGCAATTATGCTGCGCTTATTTCGTGGCGCGATGCACTGCACGAAGTTACAGACTTGCCAGAACGACGCACTCCACACAGCGACAGGATGCCTTCTGATGTCGACTGAAAACCACCTATATAGTGATACATCATCCCAGTTAGGGATCACAATCTGAGGTGCAGAAAACAGTTTTTTGTTAGGTGCCAACACAGGAAACATCCAAACAGACACTTGCTAGAGGCAGAGCCTCCTCCCCTCCTCCCAGGCACGTCATAAGGCATCTTCTCGGACATAGAGATGCGATTTAAACGCATATACAACTACCATCCATTAGACCCGATGGGGTACCACAAGCTTTTAACTGCTTTCATAGAGACTCCCTCGCCATTAATATTGCACTACATATTTGGGAGTCATTCTTACATCCAAATTAGACTGCTAATTTTCCAGTATACAATACCGAGTTAAAGAAGTATGTATATGCTAGGAAAGTTACAAAGGTCGGCCTGCATTGCAATTAGGGAGGCGAACAGCTCATATCCAATTGAATCCTTGAATTTCTTCTGTCATATGTCACTGATTATCTCCTTATTAATGAAAGTGCTTCACAGAGTTCCTTGATGTTGAGCGAACTGGGTCTGTGGAAAGAACGTACGTGCGGGCATGGATGTGTCATGCATTCTTTTAACGATCCAATCTGACAACATCTGTTATTCGCATCTTTTCAAGAAAAAGTTCGGCATAATGTTTTCATCAAGGAAGGAGTCGAAAGATACTGTTTAACTGAACGTTTCAAGCTTCTATTTTTACGGACGGCTCAAAAATGGATTGTGTTGTAAGGCGAAGGTCTTTTTTATCAAAGGCCTGCAAAATAATTTTAGCTTCGAAGCTAGCAGAGGACAGCAATGCTATTTTCTGGGATTAAGGCACTTGGCTCTGTATATATCACTTCCATCATGATTAAACAATGAACAAACTATGTTACCACGAGTTAGCCACAAACCGGTTGAATATGTGACATACCTACTCCTCAAAATGCACCGCATTCCTTGTCAAACTGAACATGAAGGATTTGTACACGTATTGGGCTGATTGGAGTTGTTACACTCGCCATTTCAACCACCCAACCAGCTACCGTTCACTCCAGTGAGTGATCGTCTAGCCATTATCCGTATAAAAATTTAATGCTTTGATGGGAGAGAAGGACGATACGATCAAAGATCATTTCAATGAGCTCTGATAGAGCATTTAAGAGCCCTTCCTGGGTATGGTATAAATATCGGACTAACCGAATTCAGTACCGCAGTGGGCGAATTCAGCCTCCAAAGTGAAACTTCTGATCGTCGGTGTCGAAAACACGGCAGTCGCTAGCACCAGGTTCCAGCAAAAAAATATTAATCAGCCCACTTTACAGACAGAAAGCACACGTTATTCTAGATATACTAATAATCCGAAAGTCAACAATAACTAGGAGCACATTCGTTTTCCGACCACTACGCAAAGAATACTCGATGTCGATGTGTAGGCAGGGTTGCATTTGTAAACAATCACAGAACGCGGTGCGATCAAAGATGGAAGTAAACAATGAAATATTTGAATAAGTACGCAATTATACTTAATTGTATAGTTTTTAATAATTATTTACAGATTTTTAGCCAAATCAGTGTTCTACGAATGACATGTAAACAAACCGACTTACTTTTGTGCAGGAAATAGTGCTTTTAGCGTTCCCATACACTTCTGTAACTGTTCCCCTTTTGCTCTCACTTGAGAGAGTAACATTGTAGTTTGACAGTTCCACAGGTTTTTGCACGAATAATACTGGAACAAACTAATTAAAAGCAGCAAACTCTTATCCATCTATGTATGTATAACGCAAAGCTCGAGAACGGCTGAAAAGATATTTTTGAAATTTCGGACACCTGCGGCAGACGTTCAAAGGTTGGTTATCGGCTAACAAAAGTCTCGATATGTAAAAGGAACGTGGAACCTCCCATACGAACCGAATTTTTCATACTCCATATCTCTGGCACCACCCATACAAACCGAATTTTTCATAAATATCTCTGGGAGTATTCATGGTAGAGTACTGGAACTTTATACGGGCATGGCACTTCCCATACAAGTCGAGTTTTTCGTATTGTTCTTGGTAGAGTACAGGAACTTGGTGTGGTGTTATATGAAATTAATCGCTTAGCCATGGAGAAAATATGGAGCTATTGGAAAAGGGGGCGTGGCACCTACCATACAAGTCGGATTTCATACTGCATATCTCTGGAAGTGTGCATGGTACAGTACTGGAACTTCGTATGGAGATATATGAAATCAAGCCCATACTCATTGAGAAAGATTGGCTCTTTAAAAAGGGGGCGTGGAAAAGTACAGACGGACTGAGTTTTACTTTTCTTTGAATGTGTATATGATTCTTCTGTAAGTATATTTGTGAGTGATATCCTAAATGGCTGGAGGGATTTTAACAACGCAGTGGGTCTCTGGATAGTTTAGTTTCACAATTTAATCCGCCATTTAG
>NW_016171023.1:0-14980 GCF_001687245.7 Rhagoletis zephyria
AAAATAAAATAAAATAAAATAAAATAAAATAAAATAAAATAAAAAAGAAAATAATATAAAATAAAATTAATAAGTTCCTAAAAGTTAAATTGAATTCAAGATCTGTTTTCTTTTTAAAGCAATAAAATATAAAAATGAATTAAAGAAAGAAGAAAAAATATAAAATTCTAAGATTTAAATTAAATAAAAAAAAAAAAATATTATTTTCTTTCTAAAACAGTAAAATCAGGTAACTGGATTTTTCACAATAAAATAAAATAATATTCTAAAAATTAAGTTCAAAATTTTACTTTTTAACCCTATAATGGTAAACATCGCCTGTAAGGCGCAACAACTTTTTGTGTTTGCGCTATTTCCAGATATATTCATACGTGTGTCGCCACCTATTAAAAAATGTGATCTACTAATATGACTTTAACATATTTCCGATATAAAAAAAAAATTTTATTTATTTATTTTTGTAACAAAAGTAAAAAAGTAAGTACGTTTTTCTTTTTGTTTGAATAATTTTTTATTATTTTTTGTAAGGGTGAAATATTCGTTTTTTAAAAAGGTAGTCTCGTAGACGATGTTTACTATTAAAGGGCTAAAAAGTATGTTTACCATTCTAAGGTTAAGATAATAAAACAAAAAATTAAATGAAAAAAATAAATAAATTTAAGGAAAATTCCGCTGACCGAGAACTCGAACTCGGGGTTAAAATAATATACAAATGATATGAAAGTTGAGAAGGCAGCTGTTTTTATAAGATTTTCGTGCCAGAATAAACCAAATCTTTTAAACTACCTTTCAAAAGACTTGCAGCCATCTTAACTAGAATTGCACTGTAAAAGTGAACATACAATATTATTTAAGACTTGCACGTGTTCCCGACTTAATTTCTCACATTGTATAGCCAACAACATATAAATATGTAAAAATTCTTTTAAGTACCTTCCCTTAATGCCACCTTATGATTAACCGCAGTGTGTCAACATCAATGTGCTGCACTTCAACACTGTATCAGTGTGACTTGAAATATGCTACGCATGAAAGAAAGCTCCCAAAAAAACCTAATACTTATACACTTTTACTAATACACAGACGCAAGCGTGTTACATGCATATTTACATATGTGTATACTTAAGTATATACATACGTACATAAATATATTTTTCATAGCATTTAAATATGCTATGACCCCTTAAGCGCATTATTCAAGCAAACTCTTCCGTCTTTTCGTCGCCACCAGCGAAGGGACACCCATAAAAACCAGAAATCTGCGCGAAAAAAAAATAATAATTCGTGCTGAACTAAAACGAAAACTTAAAAGCATATGAGCACATGAGTATTTATTTATTCACACAAATAAGGAAAACATGTTGGCGTTATTGATAATAAAAATTCATCTTGAGACAAGACACCCTGTCGCTCAGCCTAATGCTTGTCGCTATGTTTATCTATTCCCATGTGGTGGTTACCCAAGCATCTTTCAAGCGGAGGTTTACGTCAACAATTCTTGCGCATATATAACGAAAACTGCAGAGACATACATTAAAAGCTCATCATCTTGTAATAAAGGCATACAAGTGACGAAGTGTCTGACTCTCAAAAAGGTAGCTGCTACCCTATCCATAAGAGTATAAACCTTCTTTGCTGTAGGACCACATACTAAATATTTATCTGGGAAGAGTTAAATGCAGGGGGTGCAGTTGCTCATAATACTTTAGCTCATTGAAAGAACTCGCATATGCTATGGCCGACCAAAAAACTTCAACGAAGTTACAACTCCGAAATATTTGTAAAGCTAATAACTCAGTAAAAAAAAAAACAAGCTACGATACCATAGACTCAAACAACTCGTATAGTTATTGCGTTTCGGTGGCAGAGAAGCCAATGCACCTCCTTCTAGGAAGTGACGCGGAAGGCTACAGGCCAAAGCTATGCATTTTAACCTTTGTCGCCCATTAAACTTCTACGTTAAGTGACCACATTGACACCCAGTGGTCAGAAAGTGTGATATTTTTTTAAAGTTCTTGGGGCGAATATCGAAATGTGAACTTTCAGAATGGTCATTGGTCCGTCGCTCCCAAATATTATTTTTAAGTGACCTTCAAATGGCTGCTGAGATCAAAATAAATTTACGAATTCAACCAATTAAATAAATTTACTAACACACTTTGCCAAGATTCAAGAAACTTATCCTAAATATAACATATTGCATAAAATAGGCATCGCCCTATAAATATGTGTGTATGTCTGTATGTGTATATGGAACTGCATATACATATGGGCATTCCCATGGTGGCGCACGTGACAGTCGTACGATTTCAATGTGATACAAAAAAGGAATACCATTTGTTTTCTTTAACTTTTTTGGGCCATTGTATAGCACATAATTAGCTTTATATTTAACCGAAAAATGAAATCAATCGAACTGCTTGGTCCTGAAATATAAAAATTTAAAGAGAGGGTCATTACGTGACAAAAAATGGAAGTTGATTTTTTCTTTTCTTACAAAATCGCAAAACTCTGCGAATTGTGGATGGCTAATTTCATGAAACTTATTTTAATATGATTTGGAGCAGTTCTAGTTGTTTTAGAGTTTTTTGAATTAATGCAAATTGTTTCAAGTGTGAAGCGTGACGTGACGTGGCGTCACGTGACATAAATTTCCATCGTTAACATGTATTTTATGTAGAATATACTTTATATTTTGACTTCAGCGCCAATTCAGGGTCAATTTATTGGAAATCTATGATTTATTATGTTTCAACCACATACGCCAAATTCGAACCAAATCGGACCATAAATACGGTTTTTCGAAATATCTCGACCTTGGCACCACCTAGGAAGACCATTTTATGCAAATATGATTCTACTTACATAGCCAGTATATATTTTGAAAAAGCAGACAAATCGGCCCGTAAATACTTTAGATATAAAACTTTTATTTTTTTTGTCGTGGTGGACCTTCCGCTGGAAACACCCATATACATATGTCACAAAGTCAATGCTTTTGATATGCAGTGTTCGTTGGAGTTACTTACACTAACTGACTTCGTCGCGACTTTACGCTACTACGGATATGATTAAATAAATATAAATATATGTATGTACATAAAACTAGTGATAGCAGGGGAAAGAAAAGGGTGAATGTGAAAGTTCATGCATATAATGGCGCGAGATGGCAACACTCAATTGGCAGATTGAGTTGAACGATTCAACGAAATGAGGCTATTTATATTGCATATACATTATATGCTTAAGGATAAACACACATACATGGGAATGTACTTATATAATATATGATATAAAATATATTGTATACTTATTGATGTATGTGAATACTTACTTTATATTCACTTAATATAAACATTTTGGCGGACGTTCGAAAATGACCTTCGATATCCAATATGAATATCGAACTGAGAACCAACTCATAACCAACCTTAGTTTTCCAAAGTTCATAGTATATTGGAAATACACTCGGGATGAGTTCGGAAAAAAATTGGAAACCATAGTAGCAAGAGAGAAAATTAAATCCAGCTGATTCTCGAAGGGAAATATAAGAAAATCACTCTCCCTCATTAAAATTCCATTTCGATAATCCAGCCCGGATTTCGAATTCATACGAAAGAAAAATACATTGGATAACGAAGGTTCCGTTTTGCTGGAGAATGGCCTAGTTCTCGAAGCGAATACTAACCTATTTCACATTCATTATCGAAGGTGAGACTCGAAAAAAATATTGGTTTTCCAATCGTTTTCGAATTGTTAACCAAGCCAAATGTTTATTCGGTGCGAAAAATGGATACGTATAGATACATATATATTGGCTTGTAGCTATAGTAAAAATAAATCGTCTATAAAGTTAAAATCAGTTCTTTTTACAGATATCCCATAAATAAATAAATAAAATTATGTCAAAAACTTGCTTTTGACTTTTGAGTCGACCTTACATTTTCTCTAACTACGGGTCGTTGGGTTTAAATGACCCCAACTAACGACATAACTAGTTTCTTTTAGTACATATGTACATGCATAATGTATACATTAGGGTGGTACAGAATAAGAAAAGTCGGAATTTTAATGCTCTCACCCCCTCGGATGGTTCTATTTCGAAAAAATGTACCCCTGTAATTTATTTTGAAAGCAAAGCGCTTAAAGTTTTCCATGTACTTTATATAGGGAAAAAACAACTTTTCGTATAAATGGAGCTATAAAATATAGTTACTATGAAAAAATTGTTAAATAAATAACTGGGTATTATTACTGGGAATCTCCTGAAAATACGCATGATTTTCAAGAATTCTGCACCATTTCTACTAAAAGTTGTTTTTTCCCCATATAAAATACAGGGAGAACTTTGAGCGTTTTGAGCGACCTCTAAATATTTTTTTATTTCAAAATAAAAAAACAATATGGGTATAGAACAATCCTATATAAAAATTCCGATTTAATCTGTCCCATGAATTTTTGGGCCACCCTAATGCACATACATTAGACTGGGTGGCGATAAAATGCTTGAAATTCCAAACCCTGGTTTGAAAGAAATGATTGGGAAAAGTTTGGGAACATAAAAAGGGATGTTCTTGGGGAGTCCTAACAATAACCAAACTCGAAGATTCTTTGCTTTTATTTCAAGATGTGAAATTTCGTTGAAAACATACATTTGAGTACTAGTTAAACATTCTTCTATGATCCAGTCGCCTTACCTCCTTAGTGAATCAAATTTCTACCCGAACATCTTACTACGATGAACTTGGAACTGTAACAATAAATTAATAACAAAAAAAGTTACAGCAACTATTTGTATGGACCGAACTACATGCTGATGCTGATATAAGACGTTTTTGTTACTCATACGCCCTGACATGCGATTGGCATAGGGTGACAGGTAAATAATCAAGCTGTAGAATTTCGATACATATTCCATTTGTGTATATTACTACGAAACTCAACACCAAAAATCTTACATTTAATTACTTATAGTGACAACAATGTCTAGTATCAATATCAACATTTAGTCGGCCGAAAAAGATATTTCAAGTCGCTGTAAAAATAATTAACTTAATAATTTAAAAAATAATTTATTTTATGACCCGTAAAATTTAGTGAAACCTCGAACGCTGATAAAATGAAAAACTCAGTGTAACAAAGTACCTTATAAAAACCCCGCTGTTGAGAAATTTTCCATAGAAAATTTATCCACTGTAGACTCAAATGCCACTACGCAGCGAATTCTGAATATGTTCAACGTTAGAGTACCGTTAGGAAAAGCCGCCATATAACGAGCTATCGATCCAAAAGCCTCTACAGTACGAGTTCTGAAATCGTTTACGTTTAGAGGCCCGTTATTAAAAAAAAAACGAAACTATACTTACAAAGAGTTTTTCCAAAATCTTAGGAATTCTTTTTCAAGTAAGTCGAGTTTTTTATCTAGACTAATTGCGCATATAACGAATGTTCGAATCTTTTCTGGAAACCTAATTATAAAGCTGGGGTTTTTACAGAAATTTTCTTAGTTTTTTTTTAAATTCCATTTAGTTTGAGACTTGTAGGTATTTATATGGTTGTTATAAAAAAATGTAAATTAATTAGAAAAAAAAGGAAAGATAATTAAAAGTTATCAATATGTGGTGACCTCGTCATTATATAACTTCCTGTACATATAAAGTCAGAGAAAATTTATGTTCTTAAAAGAAGTCCTACTTGGACCAGGATTAAATTTGGCACTTGTCGTTTTTAAAATTTTACAATATAGTCAGTCTTAAACGTTTTAAAAGTTTCAATAATCATCAAAACAGAATTTATTGTCAAGAAAAAAATAGAACTGGTCACCGTATTTTTGTGCCCTAAATTCCTGATTCGGGTTTGATTTAAATACAAAATCCTTGTTTTAGTACAAATATTGTATTTTACAAATACAAGTGAACCCACATGCGCTCATATGAACGCACGTATAGTATGTGTATATTTTTAGAAACGCATGTAGCCGCCCTTGGCTTTGGATTAAGCTAAGGGTCCTCCCTAAAATAAGAGAATACTTAGTAAAAACTGCTTGAACCTGGCTTCGCAACTGAAGTAACTACACATGACTTTTTATTCATTGATAAATACATGAGTACATTCGTATTTATGTAAATACGTGTGTAAGTAAGTATTGGCTCTTAACATTCACCCACAAATCTTTCCCGGCACTTTTGCTGACCTCTACAGCTTTTGTTATCACCACTACTTAGCTATTGAATAGGAGAATCAAAAATTATGTCAATGACAGGCATTGATAGGTGCCTTTGTATGTGTATTATGTATCATACATATGCAAGTATGAATATGTATGTATGTTTATGTTTATGTTTATAAGTAGCGCCTTTAATCTCTCTGAAGTACTCCAATACATATATATATATATACTTGTACATAACAAGACTGACTGACATTCGGTAAAGCATGTAGAATTCTACTAAAATACTTTTAACTATATGTACGTTCATATATATATAAATATGTACAAAGTAAGAACGTAAATACCAATTTCAGCCCTACAAGTAAATGGTAGTAAATAGTCAGCCAACATACGAAGGCTAAGAAGCCCCGACCAGCAAATGAGCGAACAAATAAATAAAAGTGAATGTGCATGTGAAAAAGTGTGTAACACGACACAACAAGCTACGAGTATTTTAATAAAATGCTCCAGTTAAGTCAAGTATTAACGGGAAGGACTGGCAAAGAAGGACAAATTGTATGTAAATAAATAAGATGCAAAAATAAAACTGAAAAAGTGAAGAGAGAAATCTTTCAGAGCTGCAGCAGCAATGCATAAAGTATTCTTCTTGCAACTGTGCAAGGTAATACGTACCTACACATATATGTATGTACATATGTATACGGACATGACTTTGTTTGTATAAATACACTTATGTATGTATATGTTCGTACATTGTCTTGCATTAAAATTAATATATCCCGGCTTACTTTTCATTTTCTTTCTTTGCAAATTCTCGTTCTTCTTTTTGATCTTTATTGTTGTAGTTTTTGTTGTTTGAAGCGGAAATTCATATTAAAATATTTAATAATTGCATTGTATTGGTGTTCGTGGAAGTATTTGTATGTGCATTTCGGAAATATCCCGTCAACCTGAGCTGTAAAGTGATATGTTGACTTAAAGTAGAGATTCTGAGGAATGATGACGTGAATATCCATATGTAAATTTTTTGTTTATACCTACACATGTACATATCTGAACGATGTGTTTTTTAAATGACCTCTTTGATGGTTTTTCAGGATAAATTTTTAATTTAATAAAATATTGAATACAAATATTTTTACTTAAAATCTATAGATAAAAATTTAAAATTTTACAAAAGGATAATTTAGTTTGGTAGAAAGTCTCGTGCCCTATTTTAACAACGCTCTGTCTAAATATAGATACGCATACTATGACTCTTATAAGCAGTAATGGCGTTGGAGGACATATCCATTTCTCAAACTTGCAGCAAATAGAGATTTTAGCAAACGAAATTATGGTGTCTGCAAAATTACCCTAACTTGAAGTTTGTAGAGGATCAGTATTTCTATACATATTTTCATATAGAAAGATAGATAGGCCGCTGCTGTGGTGTAGTGGTTCGCAATGCTCCGCAGGGCCTGGCTTTAAGCCCTAGTCCAAGCAACATCGCAAAAAATACAGAAAAAATTTGTTTCTTAACAGCGGCCGTCCCTCTGCAGGCAATGGCAAACCTTTCGCCTTTTGGAGTCGGCGCAAAACTGTAGGTCCCTCCGCTTTGTGTGACAATATCAAAGCGCACGCCACAAGTTGGAGGAGAAGCTCGGCCAAACACTAACATATTGTATCGTTATTATTAAGTTATAAGGTGGCTTCTTAGTCTACAGTGTCCAGTATATATGGCTGTAATAGACCAGTATTTAGTGCTCTGATTTGGTTTATATTTACTGCAAGAAACAATCGAGTAGTCTTCCGCTTGAAAAATATTCGACCATTTCCCGATACAGATAAAACTGATGCTTAGCTCAATGCCTTCTGGAGTTTAAGAGCCATTTGAAATCCTCTTTTATCCATGATTATGAACATTATCCTTTGCTTGGTTGGCTGTTCTAAGGCAAGTTGTAGTAGCCCGAAAATTAACTTCATTCCTCGCGTAATGTAAACGCAGGCTATTTCTAGTAACCTTAGCTCCCGACCCATGGATCAGTGTCGGTATGAATATATTGGTAAGATATACGAATATATTTACCTCAGCATTTGTAGACTAGACCTCCAATAAATGCTTGCACGGCAATACTATGTTCTTACACTGAGAGAAAAATCAACCAAAAATTTTTTAATATTACCAAATTCAAACTTGACAGGGAATCAACGTGGTTGATATTTTCAACAATGATTTCGTAATACTAACCACAATTTTGTTTACATCAACCAAACTTTTCGTTTGAATATGTTTATGTTCTGCACTTCACTGATGCTTTTTAATAACTCGGAGATACGAAACAAAATTTTTTATTATCATTTTAATAAGTTGTCTCTAGGATTAGCAAACATCTCTACACACTCAGCTATAAGTCGCTTTATAAATGTGTCTTCAAATGTTCAACTTGAATACATTTTCTTCGTCGTTTGATTTGGACGTGCACTTCCCAGAGGCGTTTTCGCAACTAAGGAAAACCAAAAACAAAAATTATGTATCGCGCTGACGGCATTCGTACTGCTGGAATCCAGCAAATAACAGCAAGCACCTCTGTTCGTTCAGCCACTGCCATACATACGAACTTGTTCTCAAATGTTCAACTTGAAAAACATTTCTTACAATCGGCTTATTGACCATGAAAAAATGAAACCATAACTTGGTTGAAAAGGCCATTGTGCTTTTGGCTCAGTGTAGTTCTGGATATGATCGAGTCAACATGAGTCTTCCACAGAAGTTCCGAGTTCAGTATTAGCCTAGTTCAAGGCGTTGGCAACATAGACTTCGTCCTCACTCAATGTGATATTCCTCATACCTATTTAGTTAAGGGTTTCTTCTAAATGTATCGTCTTAAAGCTTAAATAGACGTCAGCGTTGATCCGGATAAACTCGGACTTAATCCGGATCAAGTGCAGCTAATTTCCGAGTTGATCCGGATCAGCGCTGCCGTCTGTTTATGCTTTTAGAGGGGTTGATATTAAAATATATAGTTGTAGCCCACCAGCCTATAGTACAGTTTAAATTTCTTTGTATTATTTCGAAAAGGGATTCTAGAAATTATCCTTGGCGATGCAATGCCTCCTTAAATTTCAGTTTCAGCAATTTTTATTTAAAACAACTTAGTAGCTATCCATATGTGAATAGTTGTCTGCATATTTCGGTTCTCAATTCGTAGATAGAAGTCTCCGTAGACTTTATTTCACTATCGATAATGTTAAGCCTAAAGAAATTATTTTCTTATAACCATGTTCTGTTATCCTTTTATTTACTAAACATGTTTTTTTACTTTGTTTAGCAGGAAATTGCATTATTGTAATTATAATTTTTATTCAGCTTTTCAGTGTCCTCTACCCAAATTGCTAATGTTTAAGATAACCATACATATTTAAATCTCGTTGTGTCGTTTGTTTCTCTATTCCATTCCACATTGTGGAGTTTTCAGATCGAGAATTATTTCATTGAAAATAAAAATAAGCCAGCAGATGCTCTTTCCTGCAGAACCAATTCTGCAAAATACAAGTTTAATCTTACTAAGAAAAATAAAATTTCATTCGAGTAAAGAAAAATTTGTATCTCATTCACTTTGTATTGGAAATGCATTTCATTTTAATTATTATTATTTTTTTTCATACGCTCAGAAAAATTACCTAAGTATATCAACGGCAATGCCACTCAAATTATTTGCTTAAGTAGATTACTTGCCACATCATTTTATCCTCGCGTAGATACTTTTACTAACATATTATTTAGTAGATAAATAGCTGCAATAAAATGCCACTGATTGTCTTTTAATATAGCACAGGAGTAAATAAATACATATTCGCACACATATAAAAAAAAAATGTACCTAAGTATATGTGTACACACGAATGAGTTTACTTAGTATTTTATGTAATACATCTGCTTCTGTGTTTACATAAATGTATCTACCACACAATTAATAGCATGGCCTGCAGATTAGCGTGGAACTAAACCAATAAGGAGCAATACTAGTCCTTGCTCGAAGTCTGGCAACTAGATTCGAAAAAAGGGCGGGCATAGCTTAAGTTATTGATTGTTATCAAGCTCTATTGACAAGAGCGGAGTAGAAATTCATTTAAAAAAAAATCAGCAATGATCAGCTCTGCATCTGTGGTGTGGTCGAGAAGACGCTCAATCAATAGCGTGGATAATCTACTTGCTAAATTTCTATGAACGATAGCAGATCCTGCAATACCTGGGGCGGCTCTGGATGCACTGCTTAACCTATCGTCATCTAACGTCTTTCTTGGCGTTGAGGTCCTTAAGGCCATATGTACGATTAAAAAAAATATTTCCAGTACGAAGCAGTGTGAAGTGAGACATAAATTGCTAGAGCCGGCGATTTAGACTTGAGTGTTTTTTAATGGCTGAGTTAAGTACTCCAACGTTACCTTTTCTGAACAGATACTACAATATTGATTTACCTGAGGCTGATTGCTGGCTTAATCCCAATATTGAGCCGGAGCTTAAACATTGTAGAATATTTACGAATGGCTTCAAAACTGACGTAAGGTCGGGATCTGGAGTTTTTATCGGTAGTACTGGGAACTTCTCCATTGAGGAACATCGTTCGGTGTTTCATGAAGAAGTATTTAGAAAACCTCAAGGCCAAGCACTACTTGTTTCGGGAGTACCTGGTAATGAGACATCTGAACCACTTGGCTAGAGAAGGCTCCGACCAGGCACTCATTGGTCCGAAACCAGTTATATCACTGCCACCTTCGGCCATCAATTCCACCGTCATAAAATGGATGAATATTTCATTTAGCAATAGCTCGGAGACTGTGAGGGTTGCACGTGTACAAAACTCATGTTACCCTCAATCTCCGAGGGTCCTACTAGGTATTTGCTTTCATTGTGCCGATGGAACTGCAGATAACTTGTGGAACTGCTGATTGGTCACTTCTTGTGACATGGGCATCGGACAGGGTTGAGCGTACATGGCAGCCCCATTTACATTTTCTGACTTAAAGAGGCAGCAGTGTGTTGAGAGACGAACACCAAAAAACCGATTTATTCGTAGACAGGCACAAAAGGCAACACGAAAACAGTACAATTTCTGGATAGGTCCATACTTATAAGAACAAATATTTTACATAACTGGTACTGAATCATTTTGAAACTATCTCAAAATTTATCTGCAGAGGACTAGTCATTTAATCAAGTAACTATAATAATTAATACAGCGTTAAGATATCTTCACATCCCCTGAACGGACAACATCCTCTTTTTTTCAAGAATCTGCAATTTTATATCTTCCTGATGACACTCATCCTCTACCGGGGGGCACGTGTATATTAAATCTTTTTTTTTGTATGGTATGCAATCTACCACACTCCACCTCACGTAAATATTTGCTCACATGTGTTTAAACATGTATGCGTGCAAAATAGCGATTTTTCCTACGCACCCCACCTATGTACATACTTCCTGACATCAACCATGTCCGCGTCCATTTCGTATCCATTCGTCGTGATGTTAGTCGTTGACATTTTTTCATGTCATCGAGTGTGACACTAATTACCTCTGCTGGTGTCTCTTGTGCAATGATTTTCGCTATGTGCCACACAACCAACAGCTAAAGCAGCAACAGCATCAGTTACGTACATAAAAGAAGCAAAAGATATAAAGAAAATAACAAAAACACGGACTTGGCTTTGCAAAAAGAAATGTTGCCAATCGAAAACAAAAAAAAAGGAAGCGCAAAAAGCAAAAACTTGAATCAAATTGCAAACAACAAACACACAAAATGATTGGTGAAGAAAGTGATTGTTGGACACAAGTCGTTCACAGCTTGCCAAGACCACCAACCAGGGCTGCCGTTTTGGGCTTTTCCCACCAAAACTAGTAGGTTTTTCTTTCTCGTTGGGAGAATCGTTGGACGCTTAAAATTTTAGTAGGTTTCTTTGATCATAAAACAGGAAACATCTCTGGCTTGTGGTAATGTATCACTTTGTCAGCAGTACTGTGACAATATTCAATTTTACCCGCATTCATTTAAAAACCTCGTTGCTTACTGGTATAGGCAGAATTTTACCAATCCAACCAATTTTACCTTCGATAATTCTCTGAATTCTGTATTCGTATAAAAAGTTGTATCCACTGCTTATCTAAATATCAAGTGATTGAATTGATGGATGTAAAGGTAGGTTTATAAATGAGATATTTTTCTTTGAAATGCAGCCGGTTCTTGGTAGCAAAGACAGTTTTTCATCAGTGGTAACCCTGCTCCATGCTTCGCCGCAGGTACTGTAAACAGCGCGTACTCTCAGCAGAGCAACATCTGTCATTTTGATTTTGCAGCGCATTCATCAACGAATGCGCATTTCGCAAGGAATATATGTACATACATATGTATGTATTTATGTGCACAAGGATATGCGGCTAAGCTTATTTTAGCTTGGTCTTGTCTGTGGACGTATAGTAGTCACGTGCGGCAATAATTGTGTTTGATTTTGCGTTAGAATTTTATATGCATACCTATGTACATATGTATGTATGTGTGTGTGTGTGTAAGAAGGTGTTGATGTTATGCCTTGCCTTAAGATGACTTTCGACCTGAACTTATTGGGCTTAGTTAAAGCATTTAAAAAGCAATTAAGTCCCTCATTCCTTTATGTTGTGGTATTTTTGTGTTAACGTTTTTTTCTTTTTTCATTTTAATTGGGATTTCTTAAGCTAGCAGGGCAATTCTGGTTCAGATAGTTAAAGGTCTTTTGTAAGACATATGAAAGACAGCAGTGGACAACATATTTTCAAACACTTTGTTTATTTCGGCATGAAAATCTTACAAAACAAAAGCTCTGTTGTCAAGTTTCTGGATGAAAAGCTCTTTTGGCAGAAAATATTTGTATATATATTATTTTTCCTCGTAAGCTGAACTTTCAATCAGACTTTAGAAAGACAGAAAACTGGCCAGAATTGACAACTATTTGTTAATTTTTTATAAAAAGCCTTTTTGATGCTGTAACCAAAACCATATACAAAAATCAAAACCTAAAAATATTCGACACATTTTCACAAAAGTTTCGACCCTCTTAATATTAATTTATAGAAATTTATTGGTTGTGCAATTATAAAGCTTACAAATTTTTAGTAAAACAAGTGCTGTTTTTTTTATTTTTTTTTTATCAGAAACGATTTTAACTAATTATTTTTCAGAATTAAATTTTATAGTTATGAATAATAAATTAATCTTCAAGCTGAAAATAATGTTTATTTTACCGAAGAGAAATAACAAACAACCGGCAAAGCGGCTCAGGGGCGCATTTTAGTATCGAAAAAAATTGCCAGAAGTTCATTCGCTGTGTGAACAGCCAAAAGGCGACTTTAGAAATTTCGCCTTTCGGAAACAAAAAATGTGAGCTGTGCCTGCCAATGCTGCTTTCTGAAATTTCTCAATTTGACAGCCTTGCTGAAATATATTGTATTGCCACGTCTGACAGCCTCTGTACAAACATGACTTTCTTATGAAATGAACTGTGCTAGAGCGTTGCAAATAAAATTTCAAAAACTAACGCCAGCTTATATAAATTGCACTTCTTTTATGAAAAAAAAAATGGCAGAAGCCATCTAAAAAAATAAATAACTAAAATTCGAAGCGATTTATTAGCCACCCAAAAATTTGCACTTGGTTTTCTAGAATTTCACACATCAAGTACATAATTGCATAAGGGTTCTCTAAAAATTTAGATTAAACTGGTTTTATTTTCATGAATGTTTGTGTAGTTTTTCTAATTTTTTTTAGGGTTTGAATTTTTGATTTATGCGTTTGAGATTAAATATATCAATATTACTCCAAAAAATTTTGAGAAAATAAAACCAATGTGAAACCATAAGTTCTGGTTTTAAAAATGTCAAGATATTTAAATATAGACCTTATGAATGAAATAATTTACGAATTTTACTAGATATTAGTAGGTATTTTATTGAATTACAGTTATTTTTGATAATTAATTACTACAAAAAAATCTTTTTTAAAAAACGTCTTTAACCAATATTTTCTTTTCCTTTTCAGGTAATTGCGAATGAATATGCTTTCAAGAAAATGCTTATAGTGCATGTAAGTTATACAAATAAGGAAAAATTGTTTGCAAATACATACTTAACTATTTAATAGATGAGATAGATTTATTATATCACTCGAACTGGCGAGAAATTGAGCGCCTGACTAAAGCTCCAGAAGTCAGGATCGGTATTTGCAAGTTGATTCCGCCTCTTCTTTTTACCGAAAACTTCAACAGAAGAAAGAGTACCGTCACACAGTGCTGTGTCTCCATATAACAAGTGGGCAAAAATAGAATAATGGACGGATTTGAGTAAAAATTCGTTTCTTGGTGGATTAGAGTACGGAGATTTCAAAAATCAATTTTTTTTTTTTACCTAGCTCTAACATTTTTCATGGAAACTGAGATTGAAACTGCAAAATTTGATATTCAGAAGTAGTTCCAATACTGAGTAGTTATTTTATTATTTATACAGGGCGTTTTCCTAATAATATTAAAGACTTCAAGGCTTCATTCTATGGCTTAATTCATGGCAAATAAGATTCCCTATATCTCTCTTACGCAAACCCTCTAGGAATGGCAGCTACTTTCATTTTGGTCCTTTTTGACTACAAAATGTTTTTTTNTTTATCTAACGCCGTTTATTGTTGGATGACAAATCAATTTACCTGGAAAAAATATTTAGTTTTTAATAACTTATATGGCTTGTCGAAAATATATAAGACCGTCATATCGCAAAATAGCTAATCGAGTAAATTAATTAAT
>NW_016171024.1:0-434 GCF_001687245.7 Rhagoletis zephyria
AATTTTGCTGAAAATTTTTATAAATTTTAAACAAAGTTTGAAACTAATTTATATTATAGAACGAACTATATTTTTTATAAAAAATAACTTTTTTTTTAATGAAAATCTTGAATAATGTAAAAAAATCTGTACTGAAATGTTTTAAGTGGGTGTACAATGTATATACATATGTATTTTTCTACTTTTATGCAGTTGCTTAGTAAATTGTTTAACCGTATATTTAAAATTCTTGCAATACTATGAGATTGTCGGAAAGTATGGACGTTTCTTCTGCATTTGATGCATAATTACATATGCATATGTATGTTTTATAAATGTCGTGCAATTGTTGTTGCTTATGCAGTCATGTCAGCTAATTAATTGATTCCATTATCTACTATATTTGCGTGTCCTTTTTGTCATTAGATATAATTAGCAATCAAAACAAAAAAAAA
>NW_016171024.1:14802-14980 GCF_001687245.7 Rhagoletis zephyria
ATGTTCCTTTTCGATTATATTACGCTTACTTTCAAGCGTTTTATAAACAAAAAATCAACGTTTTGTAAGCTTAATGTTTATAATTGAAAACTTAAAAAAACTTTCTTTAAGTTTAGTTTGCTTGTTGGGATTTAATTTTATTATTTTCAATTTTATATGATTTTAAAATGTTGGCAAA
>NW_016171025.1:0-14979 GCF_001687245.7 Rhagoletis zephyria
TAATGAGCATAGTATCACGTGGACTAACACCAAGCGCTCGAAGAGAGGCGTAGGAGAGTGAACCAATTACACCGGCGCCACCAGTACCAGATGACCAAGTGGAAACGACGTTTCTGTAATAGGAAAAATGCAACAAATAATAAATAAATAAAATAGTATAAAAAGGTATTTAAATGTTATAAATTCATTGATTGGATGAATGGATTTCTGATGGACTTAAAAAATTTTATGCCATTTAGAAAATTTCTACCAGCCAGCAAAAAGTGTGAAAAGGAAAGAAAAGTAAATGGAACGCGGGTTTTTATCGATTTCGTTTTCGGATACTTTCACGGTCTGTTTTCCCACTTACGCCAAACTTAGGTTTCTCTGCTGGCTGGGTAGTTACGAAGATTTTTCAATTCATCAATTGGATGTATCAATTTTGTGAAGTACATATTTCAGAAAAAGAAATTTGGACTACTTTTATAAAAAAGACAGAGACAACTGGACTAATTTTATAAAATAACGGCTGTTTATCTATTCGATGAATTTTTATTGTTATTCATTGGGTAAATTTATTTTTATGGATATTAATTTTTTCCGGCAGTAAAAAATGGGTGCTTCTTTTTTGATAAAAAATATATTCATCTATTCGATTAATGAAAAGTATTTAAATTTTTAACTTAATTAAAAAATATTCTCACCGTGTTAAGTTTTCCTGGTTACAGGAAATAAAATATAACTTATTATATTTTCCAGTGTATTAGACCGTACTGGAAAAAGGCTCGGCGTATACCACTGAGACTATGACATTTTTGCAAAGCCATTTAGATTTTTTTTTATCCGGATGTAGGGATCGCCTTATGACATCTTTCGTCATAACTTTGGAATTTTTAGTCGACGCTTAAAATGTGCTATATTTATGTTCTTGTCTCGAAAAGACACTATGGCGGCCACGGTTCTAGTAGTTACCTACCAGATCTCAGTTCTTATCGCCCTAACATACCACCCTGTCATAGTAATTTAAAGTCTGCCAAAAGTCATTCAACTTTTGTTCAGGAAGTATGTAAACAGCAAACAATTTTTTTTTTTGAAATTGCCTTGCAAATTTTTTTTAGATTCAGGGTTGCATGGCGAATTTGCTGTGTGTTTGCTTCTAACCTGGTACGATCTAATGTACATTTTACTACAATCTTTAAAATTCACTTTTCATCACTTTAAATATAATTTTCAAACTTTGCGAAAAAATTGTTTACCAATTAAATAGATAGATGCATTTTTTTTATTCAAAAAAAATTCCCGTTAAATAAAATTTTCGTCGGATGAATGAATGTCAAAAGAAAAAAATCGAAATACAATTACTTACTTATGGAAGTGCGACGAATACGACAGGAAAGTCGGTTCACCTATTCCACTACTCGCCGAAGTAATGACCACGCCCAGCAATGCCATCCACTCGGCTGTGGCAAAGCCAACTAGCAAAAAACCTGAAGCTGATAGCAGAACAGCGAGCAGAATTTTGAAGCTGTCGATGGAAAGAAATAAACGAAATATTAAAAAATCTTTATCAAACACAACGCGCAACACTCACTTCACCCAAAATGGCAGGAACGGTATCACAATTTTCACACACAACGACGGCAAGATGTCAGCCAGCAAAATCGCACCAGTCGACACCAGATGACATTTTCGGGTATCCTCGTCCGTATTCTCTGTGGTATTATCATCGACCTCTGAATCTTGAAATTGCGCAATAATATCGTGTGCCGCACTCAACATCACCACATAGCCATAGTTGTTGCAGAGACCCAATATCCAATAGGCGGTAAGATCACGCCATAGCTTGCGATCCTTGGGCGGTGGATGTGGTGTGACGGGTGAGGCGACAACTACCTCTTGATTGCTGGTCATTTTGTTGCGATTTAGCGCTATGTATCACAATGAGAGTGCTGTGAAGAGTGGACGAAACTGAGTAAGTGTTTAGTTGCTTGTGTAAGTTAATTTTTTAATAAAAATAAAATTTCAATTACTGTTTCTACTATAATATGTGGTTTAATTTCGAAGCACGTGCGCGCGTTATTAGTTCCTTGCATTTTAAGTAGTTTCATTATTTATTGTTTTCATTTTCAATTCTACCGATTATTGACTACGAGGTTAGCATCACGTTGCTTTGCGGTGGTAGATATTTTTGGAAGTGTTTTTTAAATATAATCTATTCCCGAGGTAAACTGCTAATATGGTGACGCGTATTTAATGCAACTTATTTCACGAACATCCAAATTAGAAATTTTTTTCTAACAGCGATCGTCCCTCGGCAGGCAATGGCAAACGTCCAAGTATATTTCGGTCATGAAAAAGCCTCTCATTTGCCGTTCGGAAGCGAATGTAAAACAGTAGGTGCCTCCCTTCGTGCCACAAAATCAAGATGCACACCAAATAGTGAAGGGGAAGCTCAGCCAAATACTTAGTAAAAGTGTAAACACCAAAATATTATTATTTTTAAGGCTGTTGCCTTGAAATCGTGAGGGTTAAAGTCTAGTTTTACCACCCTGCTGTAGAAAGTTTAATCAGGCAGTAAAAAATGAGATAATTTTCAAATTAAGTTCTTTCTAAACGTAAGTCATAAACTAATACGAATCCAACTTCATTTAAGTGATTTATGGTTCCATTGGAATTTCACTCTTCATTTATAACGGCGATAAGGAGACTTCACGTTTTCAAAGAAAATAATCGTTCTTCACGGCATACGTTTGTACATACATAGGGCCAAACACTTCAAATAACCAACGTCGGGTCGGGTGGCAATGATAATAATCAGGCAGGTTCCGCAATTTACTTCCGAGTAAATTTCAACCGCATACAATTTGAATTCAAAGTGAAATTCACTCGGAAGTGAAACACAATGGTAGGACCTCTCCGCATTTGGAATGAGCAACTGGTACAAATTCGCAGAGGCGAGAGGCAACTGGCGAAGCTTTTTGATTTCAGCCAAAACCGACAAACGGTTGTAGTGCCAAGTAAGGAGAAGAATAATTCACAAGGAACCTTTCATCCGAGGCAAAAAACTAGTCCTAGGTTCCAAGACACCAGCATTCGTCCGATTAAAATAGTATGGTGGTAAGAACTAGATAAATGTAGCTAAAACGAATTACTCGGAAGAGTACAAATATTCGCATGCTCCGCACTCCGTGGTTGGCCACGCCAACCTACGCACAGTGGGTCAAACAGAGAAGTGTAAGTTTCAAATTGAACGTTTTCTATATTTTGCACCGGTGTCTGGTTACTCATAACAAAAATCGGTTTTTTTAAAGCAGATTTTTTAAATTTTTTTGTTCGCTATCAGTTAAAACTCTACTCAAAAATAAGAAAACAAAATATTCTTGCACAGATTACCGGTTATTTTTTTACAAAAGCCGAATTTTTTTAAGGCGACTTTTTTAATTTTTCTTTCATTTAATTTTTTCCAGCAAATGCATATTAAACAAATTTTTAAACAATAATATTGTTTAAAATCGTAAAATGTAGTAAAATTTTGTTTTTGTAAAATCCTCGCCGGAGGAAGACAGAGCCAGACAGAGCTATCAGTTAAAACTCTACTTAAAAATAAGAAAAGCCATTTTTTTGAGGTTTTAAACTTTTTTAATTTTTTTAATACGCAACCCTGATTTAGATTCTAATTTTTTCGAAATTGTAGGTCACAACATTTCCAAATACATATTTATAATACATATGTATTTGTTACCATAGCATAAGCAAGAAATAAACTAACAAAATACTCCTTTTGAAAACGCAATTTTTGCAAATAATTTTTTTTTTTATGTTTGGGATCTTTTTAGTAGACGAATGGAGTTATATGAAATTTTTACTGAAATCAATGGGCATTATCAGTAAAAACTAAATGATTGCCTTGTCTTAAATTTTTACACCTTTTACTTAAATTTATTTGAAGAAATCGTGTAAAAGGTCTGAAATTTTAAGAAAAAGCAATTGCTTTGTTTTTATTCATACGGCTCAAAAATTTCTGAAAATTCAATTATAAAACCCTTAGAGCACTTATTTAGCAATAGATAAAAACTACTTAACTATTTTGAGATATTTATTTCCTTTAAGCTTTATCTTTATATCCTTTGTAGTAAGTAAATTCAAAACTATATTTACACTTCTAAAATGTATTAACATCGAGCTATATATGTATGTATGTATGTATATATTATATGTAATTCTCAAGCATTTTGACGGAAGTTGATTGCGTACTTGTTTACCGGCATGGATGACAACATTTTGCCTTAAAAATACTTACATTTGTTTATGTCTTGTTATATATATTTATTTGCATTATATATGTGCTATATACTCGTCTCAGTAATTTAGTAAACAATTTACTATACTCCTTCTTTGATCAAATCAACCTTTACCTCTAAAAAAAAATTATAAATGAATTTCAAGTAGAAATTATCTATAGGACATGCATTGTGACTACATAATTAAAGCTTCCGCACACGTGCCATTTGCAAATGCAATAGATACAGATAAATGCAATTTTATGCCAATCAATTCAGCGGAAGGGAGGAAGTGCTACGCGTCGTATGAGATATCCATCAGCAAGCAGGGAAAGAGCAATATAATTGGGCATATTAAATGTTAGCATTGTTATATTTCATAAAATTCATATAACATAAACACATATAAACAAATTAAGTTGAGCTTGGTTTGCATACAAAATTTTGAAATCAAAGAAAAATTCTAAGAAAAAAATATATCGATCATCGTTCATACTGTACAAATACATATGTACATATCTATTAAATCCGTTTGGCAGTGGAAAATATAAAATTTGTAATTCACTTTGAATATTAGACGTTTATAAACTTGTTACTTTTAAGCCAAGTGCTTACATTGCGGCTATTGCCGGCTACTGCCGGCTCTACGTGACTCTTTTTATTACCCGATATTTGTTTTGTTTTACGCCGTTTTTTTTTTTTTGATGTTGTATTGCTTTTATGGATGTATGTATGTATGTGGATATTAACTTGTCAGTTCATTAATTTGAATATTTTGTTGCAGCATTTTCAAGTTCAATTAGCCGGTGAAGGTAAGTCAAGCGTCTCCAGTAGTTGAAACGAGAACTGAACGGAATTTACAATTAGTTTTTTTTAGATTTTGCTCACCTACTTCATACGTAAATATTGACTGCTTAGGAGGAATATAGTTGTGAAAACTTGACTTGACTTGCCGTCAGTAATAATTTTTACGAGAAATGTATATTCACAAAATGTAAGCGGATGGATATACATACATATTAAAAATTTTATGATTTTGCAAAACCTAATTTTATCAGTTAAACATTTTTATATTGAGAGTCAGAAGTTTCAAAGGCCAGATCAAGGCATAATCAACAAGGTATAAAATTATGCAATAATAAAGGACGTTGTACCTTGACAGCTTCTCGCTCTACTCCGACATATTAAGCTCCCTTAGAAAATTCAATTTGCATCTTTGAGAAACTACTTTCAATTTTACAGCGAAAATGTACTAAAAAGGGCACTACCATTTTGTTTTAACTACTATTCGATCCTGATTGAATTTGACTACTACAAATGCCAAAATTTTGTAATTGAAGCAAGAGATTTTTGATCTTTTGCTTGGGACCAACAAAAATTCTTTGAGGCCTGAACTCAGATTGAATAGTTTTACAACATGTGAGCTTAAATAAATTTTTTACCAATTCAATGGGAAATCGATAAAATAAATAAAAACTTTAATGAAAAGAACTTTAAAGAAAGAAAAGAAAACTTATATTATTGCTGCCTTTATTTAATAGAAGATAAATTTTATTTAAGAAGGTAGCAATATGTATATTAAATATTAAAATTTCTGTGAATAAAAATCAATAATATATAAATAATGTATTCTTGTAAACTAGGTTAAGATTTAATATAAAAATAAATATAATAAACAATAACAATAAACAGTCAATCTTCTTCTTATTTAGTACTGTAACCGCCTAAGAGATTGGGCTTTGGTGGGTCGAAATACATGTCGGTAAGTGGGTCTGGTTAAAAGCATACACCACTTTTATTGTTTTGTGTGCCGGTGTACTTATTGATGAAAAATTGTATACTAAAAATAGTACCCTTTTAAGTACTTTTTATAATATGGCCTTCCTTTTCCCATTTTCACTAGGAAGTTTGCCATTGCCTGCCCGGGGGCGACCACCATTATGCTGAATTTCCACTTTCCATGACAAAAATCACAAATGACAAAGTTGGGCATTAAAAAATTATCGTGTCTAACTAAGTTCATTTCCACATGGCATTGTTTTAAATGGCATACATTTTTTGTAATTTTAATGCCTAGTGGAAATTCGGCATTAGAAAAATTTTGTTTTCGATTGTACTCGGAAACTGGGCCCGATCCTAGGCCCTGCAGAATGATAGTGCTAACCACTACACCACAGATACCGCCCATTTACTTATGCAATAGATTAACAACGTATGCATAATTAGACAATCATTTGTCGTTTATTTTCGGTTCAGTTGATTTCTGGTAATTTTAGTCATTCATTAAAATTATCTACATTACGAGCTATTAACTATTTATTTGCAATACATATGTACATACATACGTTTAACACGAATGCTTGTAAGCTATTTAAATTAATTTTTTCCTTTAATTAAATAAGTACTTATGTATGTATGTACATATATAAATATTTTTGTAGGTGTTACGACAACACATGCGTGCATATATTGTGCTGCATTTAATTGATTGATTTATAATTTTTTGGAATAACCGAATAATAGTAGCATTTAGTGATAGAATACGAAAATCCATTAATCAATACATAAATAAATTAATTAATGGATTTAACAATGGAAGTGAATCATAATTGGCCATTCATATGAATATTGTGGTAAAATAAATAATTGATTAAATTGACAAAAATTAAATATCAAAATATAAGAATAAATAATCTTTGAAAATTATTTGGTGATAAACAAAAAATATTGCCAATATTTTAACCTACTTGAAAACCTCAGAATTCTATAAAAAGAAGATATCAAATAAATTACATTAAATATACGCTAGGATGAAGGGTGAGTACATCTCTTCAGTGTACTGTGCATACATGCTACATACATACACAAATATGCTCATTGAAATTAATAAGATACAAATTTGTACCCTAAAAAAACGCGCTAACCCTCTTCGAAAATATTTTTTAGTTGGAGTTCTCAAAAATACCTTTTATTTGATATCCATATTGCCTTATTTTACTTTAATTTATTAAAATTGCAGACCTTTTACTCGATTTATTCAAATAAATTTAATCTGTATACAAATATCATCAAAATCGTTAGAGCAGAAGAATTGAGCGTTCAAATAAAATTAAAATAATCACATGTTTCAGAGCAGATTCCAACAGGTTTGCTTATGTAGCTAAAGGAAAATTTTAATAGAGTTGAGCCTTCTTTTGTCACTCGATTACAAAAAAAAACGAGCTATCATATGATTGAGGCTTGCTTTTGCGGCACTTACTTATGAAACATCTGGTTTGCTGTCAGCGTATATCATTGTTATAAATATTATTGAAAAATTTGGGGTGTTCACAGCTCGTTCCAAATTGTGTCTCAAAATCTAGATGTCTACATTTTGAGACATTTTAGCATCAAACTGTGAACACTCCTTTATAGCAGTCGTCGAAAAACTTTACTGGTGTTGCCAGACATTTCTTCTTTGCCTCCATTTTTTATATGTCGTCTTTTATTTTAATTCTGAAAAATTTTAATTTTTTAACCAAATTACCAATTGCTAGTAGTATTTGTTCTTTCTTTACCTTGATTTGTTTGTTTTCGTTGTGCTTAAATCAAACTCAAATACGGGAAAGGTCCCCAATAATTTAAAAAAAAAATGTGATTGGTGTTGCGATAATGCAACCCTGCCACGAGGTTGCAAAATGTAGACGCTTGCCTTTGGGTGTGGCAAATTTAAAACGGCGTCGTTTTCTAATTTTGTATGGGAAACAGCAACACCACAGATTTTACGATTAGACGTCTACATTTCGAGACCCAATTTGAGAAGTTTTGGGCATAAAGCAAGCATGCATATGTATGTATGTATGTAAATATGTAAGTATTAAGTTTTTTTTGTGTTTTTTTCTTGCAACTGAAAATTATATACATATGTATGTACATAAATTGTCGCAGCTTCCGCTCTGGCATTCGAACTCATGATTATTGCCTAATATTGAGTTAAAAATAAAACCTACGTTTGTTTACTTATTATTGTTTAGCTAAAACAATGTGCAAATCACATGTCAATTAAGGTATTCGATTTGATTTCCAACATTGCATCCTTCAATGTATTCACTTTTTGTTTTTACACTTTATAATTAACTATAATGGGTGCATAACATAACAAGCATGCAAAGAATATTCTTGAATATATACATACATATATGCGCACGTACATACATATATACGTATGCGCATTTAGATGTAAAAAATCAAAAGCAACTAGTGAAATGAAAATATAACGGCATAGATACGCCGCAGATACTTAAAAACAATAAATTCCGAATAGACTCATCACAAAAATCTGAAGTCATAATTTGGCTAGTGGGATTTGATCTGACTACTGAAGTGAGTTCAACCAACTAACTATGGGGCATTAATTAATGAAAAAGTGTTCTCTTAAGTCACGTCAAGAAATATTTGAAGGGATTTTTCCACAGAAAAAAGGAGAAAAAATATTGGAATACTTTTTAGACGAAACTCACTTACTCTGTACACCGCAATTCTGGTAACTATCTTTTAATTCACCACAGTCTTTCGAAAGACAAAAGGCTTTCGTAAGGCAATTGTCAATGCTGGCAACTATCTTGAAAACTCTTTTCTGTCATTCAAAAGACTAATTGAAAGATTTGCTAACGAGGAGGAGGTTATTCTGTTTGTCTTTTGGTAATAATTTCTCCCAAAGTTAAATCCAATTAATAACAAAATATATTTTTCCTTTTAAAACAATAGAAACTAAAAATCAAATGAAAAATAAAATAAAAAAGTAATTAAAAAATAAATGAAAAAAGTTTCTAAAAATCAAATAAAGTTTGATAAAATATGCCTATTTAAACAATAAAATCGAAAGAATTAGAAGACACTTTTATCAAAATAAATAAAAAACGTCCTAAAAATTAAATGAAATAAAAAATATGTTTATTTTTATAATAATTAAGTTCAAATATAAAAACAAAATTAAGTTAAAAAAATTAATAATAAATTAAAAAATAAGATAAACAACAGCTCTAGCGGACACTTAACTAATGATCATTAAATCTGTTAATTAATGTTTCCTCTCAGAATTAAAAGATAAGGGCTCATTAAATTTAAATATGGCCCCAGGTGCAGCTTTTTTTTGTGGCATCACTCACATATTTCGTTCAGTTTGAAATCAAATATAAAAATAAGTATTTATATCATTTTGGGCACACTAGAGGACTGGCAATCCATTCGAGAGATCCGAGTTCGAGTCCTATTGTAGAACATTTTTTTCTTTTTTTATTTATTAATATTTTTTATGTTAAGTTTTTAGAAATTTATTTTATTTAAATTTTCGCTTTTTTATTTAGTTTTCTTTTGATTTTTAGAATTTATTGTTTTTAAATGGAAACTCATTTTTGTAATTTATATACAAATGGTTTCGGTCAAAAGAGCTTTTCACCATGAAAGTTCGCAAGGAAGCTTTTTTGTAAAACTTCATGACAGAATAAACAAAATCTTTCAAAATTGCCAATAGTATTTGGATGTGAATGCCAAAGAATAATGTAAAGCAGTTAATATTACAAAACTGCTGCAGCAAATAAATTACTTAAAAAGAAAAAATTATATTTCAAAAAAAAAATAAAATTTTTTTATAAAAAAAAAAAATTTATTATTACTGTCTGTTGGCAAAAATCAGCCTCTGGATACCATCCGATTGGATATTTTCCTTTATTTTGTATAGAAGACTTTTAGCCCTTAAATTATTTATTTAACTGAATTTTTTACTTTGAAAAGTGTGCTCATGTTCGAAATGTATGCCTATTTCGCTGATTCTTATAAAACAATATATGTAACTGATTTTTTCATACTTTTTTTAATTTTCGCGGTCCTTTTTTGATATTTCCGATTGCCAAAAAATCTTAAACGACGCCACAAGATTTTAAATTGCATTATTCTGTAAGTTTTTCATTCAACTTACCACGAGGCAAAAAAATTAATGCTGCGTTAATTTTTAGTTTACTTAGTTTTTTATTTTTGTTTATATAACTATTTCTCTTTGTTCTATTCAATTTGTAATTACTTAAGGAATTTTCAAAAATTAATCTTGTGCTATTTTCGTTATTTAGAATTAACTGCTTATGCAAAAATTTCATTCACAACACTATTAATTTGTTCTATTTTTTTATGCATAAAAGTCAAGTCGCTAAATTTAAAAAATCACCTTATGCAGCAGCTTCTTACTATGTACTTAGAAATTTTTAAGCGTTTCACGTGTAGCGCGAGCTGCTTGCCGCCAGCAACTGAACTCACCGCCAAAAGACGCGAACTCAATCAGTGATTGAATTTAAAAAACAAGTGAAGTGCATGCGTACATACATACTTACATATATTAGTATATAGAACAACAATAAGAAAGTGCGGCTGCAGCTCAATCTACAAATGAACCATAAAACAATAAAGATTAAAGCACAAAATAAGAGAACAAAACGACAAAAAGAACGTTCGACTTTTCGGTGATTTGGCGCTTTGGCGCTTTGGCGCTTTGAAATAACGGGTGATTTTTTAAGAGCTTGATACCTTTTTTTTTAAAAAAAACGCATAAAATTTGCAAAATCTCATCGGTTCTTTATTTGAAACGTTAGATTGGTCCATGACATTTACTTTTTGAAGATAATTTCATTTAAATGTTGACCGCGGCTGCGTCTTAGGTGGTCCATTCGGAAAGTCCAATTTTGGGCAACTTTTTCGAGCATTTCGGCCGGAATAGCCCGAATTTCTTCGGAAATGTTGTCTTCCAAAGCTGGAATAGTTGCTGGCTTATTTCTGTAGACTTTAGACTTGACGTAGCCCCACAAAAAATAGTCTAAAGGCGTCAAATCGCATGATCTTGGTGGCCAACTTACCGGTCCATTTCTTGAGATGAATTGTTCTCCGAAGTTTTCCCTCAAAATGGCCATAGAATCGCGAGCTGTGTGGCATGTAGCGCCATCTTGTTGAAACCACATGTCAACCAAGTTCAGTTCTTCCATTTTTGGCAACAAAAAGTTTGTTAGCATCGAACGATAGCGATCGCCATTCACCGTAANACTAAGTTTTTTTGATATTTCCAAATCCAATAAAACTTGATACCTTTCCGAAATATTTTGGTGGAACTCTTAGAATATAATAAATTGTATAATTCCGGTGGAAAAAACGCCACTTTTTCTTTGGCAAGGCAACCTAATGTAAAACTTACTTCAAAAAAATTCTGAAATAAAGATCTATGAAAATAAAATAACACAAGCAGCGAAAAACGTGCAGCGGCACGGCTAATTCTTGCTTCATTGCACGTTTTGTCTTCTTCTTTTCGCTCATTTCGCTTAATTCTCACGTCTACAGACTTCAATAAATGCAACGATCGTATTTTGTTGTGACTGCTGTTGTATTGCAGGCATGCACTGCTTTACAACATATACGCTGATTGGCTGTTAGACCACCAATTTTTGGTGGCCATTCTTCTGGTTTAGGTATAAATGAAAAAAAAATGTTGCTGATAAAAAACCGATTATCAACGGCACGTGTAGTAGACCTCTTAACTTTGAAACTGGTTTGCTATTATGTACATATGTGTATGCCGGCATTTCATGTTCTCGACTGTTTTTTTATTTTATTTTTTTTTATTCGGCTATTTGTTATTATTTCGGTTATTTGCGGTGTGTGAGAAAGGTTAAGATAAAAATGTTGTGCTTGGGCTTGAGAAAATTGTTCGATGGTTTTGGACAAGTCAAAGAGCAATCTCATTTTCGATAGATAAGATAGCTAAAGCTTTAATCTTTCCGGTGACATAATAGATCCTAGTTATGTTTTTCAAAAGCTGCGATTTCGAAAAACTTCGCTCCTTGAGAGAACTCCAAACATTAGAAAACACATCGAAGACATTTTTCTTGACGAAATTCAAGAACCTCCAATCGCCATTTCATCACTGCAGGCTTAATATGCCGTAATTGTTCCAAGCAAGGCGAATTCATATATCTAAAGTGGTGATACCGACGGAGTTAGATTTTCGCTGCGGTTGTACTGATTGTCAAAATGGTATGTTTGTTGTGAAAACCGGTCCTACTGAAATTCATATTCTGGTGTGAAAATTGCAGACTCATTTAGACTTTCTTGATTGAACACCCCTTTTTTCTTCTTTTGCGAGATTAGCATCGTGTCGCCTTTTCAAAGTCCTTATTTTTGTAGATGGATAGTAACACAGCGCAATTTCCTATCGAATCAGTTGATATACTCATGAGATTGCGCTGGAATTACAATAAAAAAATTTAACGCCATCCCACAATTTTCGATATTAGTCGTCTTCATAAATTCGTGATTGGCTCGCGGCCCAAAAGCATAGATGTATATTATATGGATCTACATCATCTGCTTATACTTGCTCCAAATTTATAAACTAAGTTGTGCGGAAATTTACCAGCTACATAGTATTTGTAAAAACTAAACCTATTTTTAAGTTATGTATGTGCGCGAGTGTAAGGGCTGAGCCATCTCAATGACAACGCACTCGAAATGATCCAACTAAACGGCTGTGCAAAGTTCGAAATAACAACCACCCAACGAGGACAACTTTTTAAATAAATAAAAATAACAAATAAATCGATTAAGAAACGTACATATGTATAAACATAATGTAACTATGTATGTATAGTGCTAAATCATACATAGCTGCAGCAGAGATCATTGGCTAAGATTCACGTGCCAAGAAACAGGCGATCATTCGAAAGAAAATACATAAATATTTAGCACTGCAATCGCACTTGCGCTACAAAATGAGCGCAGACTGACAACTTATATGAATACAAACAGATGTAAGTACATACATACATACATATGTTTGTGTATACATACGTAATTAGTACAAAGTGTATGTGCATAAGAAAAGAAGCAATTGCACACAACTAAATAAATAATTAAAATGCATTAAAAAAAAACAATCAGAAATAAATAAATCGGCCGACTTGAACATGCAAAACGATCTGTCACGAGTAAAATTCCACACGCAAGTTATTTTAAAATAAAAACACATGTAAATATGTACATTTGTGTACTAGTACATGAAGTGTTGTTGCGTTTGAGCACGTTTTCTGCAAAAACATATTTATGTACATATGTGAGGGTAGTCCAAAAAAATTATAGCGGTAGTTTTAATGCTCTAACCCCCAAAGATTGATCTATACCGAAAAAGTATACCCTTTTTTATTTGGAAATCAAAAAAAAAAAACAAATTTTCTTAGAAATTATATAGAATTCTTGAAAACCATAATTTGTCGATCGGAAAACTCTGTTTCTCTGTGATTTTCATGAAATCTATAGAATTTCTTCGAAAACTTGTTTTTTTTTTTGTTTGCCATATAAAATACATTATAAACTTTGAGCGCTTTGAGCGACCTCTAAGTGTGTTTTGATCTCATAAAAAAAGGGGTATTTTTTCGGTACATAACAATCCTATGGAACGAGGCATTAAAATTCCGACTGTACTTTTTTTTTTACCACCCTAATGCACATAAATATCTAAATATAACGCGCCCGAAGTACTAGGAGTTGTCAGAGGGGTGAATAACAAAGAACAAGTGGAAGACAAAGAAAAGCAAAATAAGACACTAACTAACTGATCATATTGATGAAATGAAGTGGCATATCGAGTGATAAGGAGCGAGGGAGAATAAGTGCATTCGATTGCTTGTTGACAATCGCAAACGAAATGAAATTAATGATGATGTTTTGAGGTTGAAAGGTCTTCATTTTAATAACTATGTGGGTGTTCACACTAGCCTGGTTATCAGGTTATCTGGCTAAAAATGATGGTTCTATAGTGTATTTCATTTGTTGGATTGAACACACACGATGTATTTGATATTATAATTACATATGTATGCATGTAGTTTAGGTTAGGTTAAGTTAGGCTGCCACTGACTAAACGAGCAAACATAGGTAAAAATTTGTTGGGCCCGTTGTGATACCGTGGAGATCATGTATCATGAAAACTCTCATAAAGAAACCATCGTGCGGAGTCTGCGATGCCTAAAAGTTTTTGTATTCCCACTTTAGCAATGCATGTCGGTTAAACCCTCGAGCCTATGAACTTTCTTCGTATTCTACAGAGTGCTGCAATGGGTCTGACTCTTCTTAATTTCTGGAGCTTCTGCGAAAGCCGTTATGGATAACCCCCACCTCCCCACATGCCTGACGATGGCAAACAGTTTTTTACAATTCGATTTCCTCAAAATTTTGTTGTTGTTCTGAAACAGATTTCCTAAAGAAGAATTTTAAAAATTGCAAATTTTTTGTAAAAAATAATTTTTTCTTAAAAATTTTTCTTTCAAGTACATATTTTTACTTAAAAGTGTTTTTTTTTTTTAATGAGATGTTGAAACATCTTGTTTTCTCTAAAAAATTGTTTCTGTTTCTGTATCTTTTTCGTATTCTCTTTTCTTGTTGGTTCTCAATTTTTCCAGTTTGAGTAAAACTATGTTCTAAAATTTTATGATAAAAATAGCTAATGGAAAAACATTTTGGGAAGCATGTTTCCCTTGGTCCTAAAGGGGTTAAGATCTAAATCTCTTCGAATGAGCTCGAAGGCAGTGAGCGAATTGTGAAAGTAGAGCAGATGCGCCATCTCTTGCAAGTTCATGCCCCTTGTAATTGTAAAAAATGTTCCGGTGCCCTGATACCCATACACTCAGAAAAAAATGACAGGAAAGCAATT
>NW_016171026.1:0-14977 GCF_001687245.7 Rhagoletis zephyria
ATGCACTGCACACCTCACACACCCATAAACACACATACAAGTACATACAGTGATACTCGGCAGACTGCGAGAGGGTAAATCGCCGGCTAGTCGCCCTTCACTCTACTCCACTACTCCTGCAGGACACCTTTAACGAACGTGAACACGTTTATGACGTGGCATGCCTCACCGCCAACCACCCAAAAGCGTGCGGCTGTTTAGCCAAGCGGCACGGCGCGACGCTGCGCTCGTTCATTGTCCGTGGTTAGTCCTGGCGCCGAGTGCTGTGCATATTACGGCGTGCTGTTCCTTTGTTTGTGCTCAGTGCCCACGTCCTTTGGCTTGCAATTGTATACATATGTATGTATGTACCTTTTTATGTGTTTGTATGTTTTTTAATGTGTAAAATAAGGGTTCAAAATTTAATGTTTTTCTGTCTGATTTTTTGGGGTTCATTCACTGTTGCCACTGCGAGCGTAATTGTGTTTGTTGTTATTATTGTCGAACATCGTTCGCATATTGTAGAAATTATGTTGCTTTATTTTGCACACTCGCACTCTGTAAATGATAAACGCATTCTCGGTCGTCTCGACATGCACATTTCTTACTTGAATGGTACAGTGGATCGCATACGCTAGTTTGGTAATTAATTTTGAGAATACATGTAAACAGGTACAGGGAAAACGTGAGGATCAGCGCACAAGAGAGGGGAGAGGACTTAGACTCAGGTTAAGATTTGGAAGGTTTATGAGGCATCAAAAAGAGTTTTAGGATAAACTCTTCATCCTTATCCTCACCCTTCTCTCCTGGAGTAATAAGGAGCATTTGCCATCTCAAGGCTATGGACTGAGGTATGGAGAGGAAGGATTTCGGGACGGACTACAACGATATTTTATTTGCTACAACAATAAACTACAAAACTTATTTTATGTATGTACAGAACTCTACATACAAATGTGCATATACATATGTCAAGGCACGAGCTCGCTTGCAGATATCCTAAATTTGAAGCGTTTTCTGCTTTTAGTGTTATATTAAATTTTAAAGGCCGGATTACACGACTGCCATGGATACGGTTTATAGCAATATTAATCCTCCAGACGCATAATTTATAGCCGATGTAATGTTACCAATATTATCTGTGTTGAGTACTTAAAAACTCACATTTCTCAAGTTATCGATGAGATACCGCCCAGTGTGCATATTCCATAAAGTGGTCTCAAAACCAGCAGCGCTTGAAGGCTTGCAAACATTTCCGAAACTCCCCTAAGGTGCACTGCACACACATTTGCGAATTTTAAGCTTTGGATATGAATAAGCAACGTCAAGCAGCCCTGAAAGCTTTCGATTCACACAATGCTACGTCCCTTACTGAATAAAGCAGTTTCATAATATCTGCCTGCGTCTGTACCCCGGCGCACACAACACGCCTATGTGGACCAATTGCGGAAAGATCTTATCTGAATTTCTTCTAATCCAGCTGTACAACCGTTTGACCAAAAAACTTCGCCAATTGCCTCTCTCCATTGCACCAGTTGTACATCCCAAGTGCAGAAACGTTTTTCTCTCGCAGTCCACCGCAAGTCAATCGAAATCGTAGTATTTTTACTAACTAGGTCTATGTCTTAATAAGCTTGTTCAGCTTGTCATTTCATCTTCTTCGGTACCCGTCTCTCACGCGAATAAGGCCACATATTTTGCGTAAAATAATTCTCTCGAAAGCCCCAAAGCCTTCACAGCTTTGGTCAACATCGATACGGATACCTGTTCGCCAACGGGAATACAGATGGACTTACCACAGCATCGGCATTGCCGTCCGTTCTTTTCTCTCTCTCTCTTTATTATTCGGTCGCCGAAAGTTTCCGGTTCAGTAGGGGACCAAATAACTAGATGAATTTACGAACCAACAAATCATAGCAGCGGATCCCTGCATGGGTAAAAATTGCTCCGACGGACATGGCGTTAAACTAGCATTGATGTATCATTTCCGGGAGATGCTGGATTCGTCCCGAAAAAGTGTACTGAGTCATAAAACATAAGAAAACTGCCGAGCCCACCACAAACAGTGGCAAACATCTTAACCGCAGCGAGAACTTGGCGTTCTGATGTCAAGCTTTTCGGCTGATAGAGGGCGGCGGTTCCTAGTGGGGATAGTACGAACACCCAGAAGTCCTATATGGGCAACAGCGCGAGTGAGTACAAGTCTTTTACGGATGCCAAGTCAGTCTCTAGCCAATTTTACACTGGTCCCGATGGCTTAAGTACTAGGAAGGAAGTCCGCCACGTCATATTTATAAAACAAATTGTGAAAACGTTTTACTAGCCGCTCAGCTACGTAAATATCTTCAATTTCGGAGCAACAATAGTTCACTGTGGATTATCCACATTTCGTTCAAGTGTCATTATACCCATAAACGAGTATCCTTGCGAACACGCTTACATTTAAACCAACAATTTTGTTTGTGTGTATGTATGCACAGTTAGCAATGGAGTTTTTCCATTAAGTATTTGCTTTCAAAGGTTCATTTATATGCATTCAGACAGGCAAACATACTTACATACTTACAGATTTCAGTATCTGCATATGGTTGAGCGCGAGATTTAATTCACTCACTCAGTTCAAAGTGTTCACGCCACGGCGAGCGCAACATTTCACCCCTAAGCTGCTTCACGGTAATTTAACCACGTGCAGCAGAAGCGCAAACAGATATACACACAAACATAGAATATCCTTGGCCATGGATTTTACTTTCCTTTCATATTGATTGTTGTTGTGGTAGTGCGTAAAAGGACTTTTTGCCTTGCGTTTACAGTTCGATTTGAAGAGAGCTACTCTCTGACATGCCCGTGAGCGCATAGTGAGTGTAAGCGCCCGTTGTGTTACTGTAGCCACTCTGTAGCCATAAAAATGCGACAGCGGGAAAGGTGTTGGGATGGTGGGATGCACCAAGAGTATGGGTAGCGTCGCAGATGACAGTGCGATGGCAGGACCACACACCGACGCAGGCATACAAGGAAGCATTCTAAAAAGAGGGTAGTTCGACAACATTAAGGTAGCTGGTATTGCGCGGAAGGTGGTAGGTGGAAGGTGGAAGAACGTGTTGGGATGAAGGTGGTGATACGGTGTATGCTCTGGCGGGCTTTTGTGATCGTAAAATTTTATGACCTCGCATATCTGGTATGGATCTGTACGCATAGCTTGGACTTAACTACATTTCTGGCTGAGAAATGTACATAATTGCATGTAAATAGGGGTTGAAGTTTAGAAGAAAAGCAAGCATATTTACACACAGCGGTAGAGAAAATGTGATATGTTGCAATGATGTCTGCAACATGTGGCTTGCCTACGGAAGCAAATACAAGTTCTGTGATAAATGATAACTAAAATGAAGATTTTCTGTTTGACTTTTCTGCATATCTTAACACTGGCTTGATACATGGTATCCAGAAGCTCATGGGATCCCAAATATCATTCCAGCGAGTGAGTATTAAAGATGCACTCTCAAACTTAGAGACTATTGGAAAAACCACGTTTGGAAAAGTGTTTAGAGTTTTAGAGTCTATTAATTACAATATGAAACTAGAGTCGAACAAAAGCAATATCTGGCCGCCCACAAATAAATTTATGAGGGTCGGCTCCCTCGTAGTTGCCGCGTTCGACCCACCACGCTTTTCATTATTTTATACCACGAGCAAGTGGGCTCGGCTATTGTTGTTAAGTCAGCAACTGTGCCTAGAACCGTTCTTCTCGAACTGTCTGGTAGAACTCTCGTATTTACTAGTAAGATCATTACCCCGCATCTTGAAGAAAAATTGAAAGCTGCCTGGCTGCCAAAGTAGGCTTAGATACAACCTACTAATTTACTCTTTCCAGTAGCATTCTTATCACTACCTAACCGCACAAGGTGCTAGATAACGTTGATCATTATACGCCTCTATACCTCAATCTTCTATTCCTTACTTTTCACCCCTACAAGTGAAATTTTTATCTCAAGGAGGGGTTCAAAAACGAGGGGACTCGATCGCCTGTGATATGAAGAACAGACGTCGATGTGACCTCATTAAACCGCTCAGGCATGGGATGACAGCCATTAAGTCATTTAACGATACTAGGGTTGGCCTGAGGCCTCCTTTGTGTGGGAAAGTCCAGAGAGAAAAGGACGTGGAATTTCCAATTGGCGACAGTTGGCTCAGAAGAGAAATGACTGGTGGGCTTTGTTGAACTCGCTCAGGAGGTTACAGTGCCAAACAACAATAAGAATCTCAACTTTTCTACAATATCCTTAGCTACATGTACAATTGTCATTGCAACATTTTTGTGCGGGTAGGTATTTTCAACTGTAACAAAAGCCAGCAACATTTCCAGAAGCAGTTGTGTTTTTCAAAACAGCAAACAACCCCCAAAGCGTTCATTCAACACTTTATCGCTGCCGGCAAATGCTAACGACAATGCTTATGAGACCGTTGGGGGCACCTAGCGCCGGCTACAGCTGGGCAACAGGCACGCCAGAAAGGTCGTCGCGTCCTTCGAAGGTAAAGTGAAATTTGTTTGCCGATTAAATGGCGCCACATGGTGCTGACGCTTTGACTTTCTCTCCGCATTGTTTGCCTACAAACACACTCAAACTCGCTCTTCTCTCCCCAAATTACTCCATTTCATCAGCTATCAGCAACAGCGTCGGCAAGTTGGTGAAAATTTGTAAATATTATACCTACATACAAATATGGCTATGTGGGTATACACAAATGAAGCACGTGGTACGTACAGCACGCCAGACAAATTGCGCATTGCAATATTTTTGCAAATCAACCCTGTGGTTCACTCGCTAGCTGGCTGCCTGCCTGGCTTGTTAACTGTCGAACGAAACTTTGCAAGCGCATGGGCATGGGATTGCTGTACAGTAGGGTTTCGCTAACGGTTGGAGGCTGCATGTGAAGGACGTCGTCAACAACATTTGACAGGACATCCGTAAGTATTCAAATACTTGAATATGCGTTAGACGCATTTAATGATTGCGTCCACCCCAACCAAGCGCTACTTCCCACCACCACCTCTGCATATTCTCCAGCGGCTCATGCGTGGCTGCTATTTGAAGCTGGCACTGCACTCGATTGCAATGTAAACGGAAATCTGGAGTGTTGTGCGAGAGTTATCGTGGTTTGGAGTACCCTCCCAGTTGGGGTTTGTTTTAATTCTTGCTTTATTTTTGTTTTTATTGGAGTGTTTTAATCGCTTTCGTATGTGTAACATTAAATAAATTTCCAATGCCATGCTGTTGTGTACGTTCACTGTTCATTTGCATAAACAAGCCGAAGGTAACCGTGGAAAAAATTGAGAATGGGGCACAAATATTTGGGGATTAAAATAAAAGGTAATGTGTGTCTTAATGCAGGGTTAAGGGAAGAGACTCACGGAGTTTATTTTAGTTAAGTAACTTGTCACAAGTCGTGTGGAATCATTTGGAGTCTTGAACAAATCCGTGTACTAATACGTACGAAACACCATTTTAAATTTTTTAAACTAATATCAATCTATTATTATTATTTTTCTCAGTGTACGGTTCACTCGTTCCCTGCATTCCGTTCGTAAACCCGTTCGAGCTAGTAGGATTTCTTCCTTATTTGAGATTACTTGACATTTTGAGCAAACTGTGCTATTTATCATAATCCGAAGCATTATTGGTATTCTTACATTTATTTTTATCACTCCTTATTCGTATCATCCATAACCTCATCCTCATGCTTACCCTAATCTATATCTTTTTCCTTGTCCATATCCATATCTTTTTCCATATCCTTATTTTTACCCGCATTCTTGTCTTTGCTCTTGTATTTATTATTTTCTTTATCCTTTATCCTTTTTACGTACATACATATATATGTATTCTTATTCTTCTCCTTATATCTATTGGTTCCTTTACCTTTATGTTTATCCTTATCCTTTTCTTTACCCTCAACCTTATCTATTACCGTATCCTTACACTATGCCCTACCTTTATAATTACCCTTATTGTTATCTTTACACTTATCCTTATTTGTATGTGGCCTTAACCTTATTCTTTTCCGCGTCCTTATCATAATCGGTTTCTTTATCTTTATCCCTATTGATATCCATGCTCATCATTATCCCTATTCTCACGCCTATCTTTATCCTTATCTTTATTAGAGCTTATGCTTATTCGTGTTACCCTTGTAACTGCACTTACATTTTGATCTGGCAATTCGGCTGGCGGTTGATCAGAAATCGGAGCGTGTCTTTATCGTTATCTTTATCTCGGCTCTCATAATTAAACGTAAAAGTGCTTGTCCTTATCCTTATATTATTCTTTGTCTTTATATCCATTACCGTCCTCATCCTGATTCTTATCCTTATTCTAATCCATACACTTTCCTCTATAGTTATTTTTTCACTTATCCTAATCATAATTCTTATTCTTATCTGTATCCTTATTCCAAATAGAAAAATTGTTTGAAAAACTTTGCTCTAGTCGCCTCTTTTAACTCCTCGTCGCAATCTGAAATATCACTTAACAATTCCTAAAGTCTTTAAAATATTCATTTGCGCTTAAAAGTAGCGCAATTTGTAGCAGTTAAAGCATCTTTAAGGTGTCAGAACTTCACGTTTGTTACAGTTAAACTATAAAAAATCCACCCTTCGAGACGAAAAGCCACACAGATAGTCATACTCACAAGAAGTGCATCAAGCCTCTAAAAAACCACCCACTCAAAATAACAAACACATGTCAATGTTCAAAATAGAGAAAAATCCAAATCGACGCAAACAGCATAAAATAATTACGTGAAATTTCACAACAATTTCCACCCTTGCTAAAATTTGTTTTTGTTGTTTGGGGTGAATCGAAGGCACAAAATTTCATTTGTAAAATTTACTAAGCAACCGGAAAAGCAGGAAAACCGCACAGTTTCCAAACAAACAGACACTCAAAAACAACAAGCAAACGTCCTTGCAGTCAGTCTAGTGCAACCACAACAACGAAAACAGCAACAAAGTTCAACATTTGCCGGTACGCGCGAGCATGAAGCTTTTTGCCCCCCACAGTATTTGCTTTGGGGTACAGCGGCACTCGTTCCGACTGCACGGCTGCATAGTACTGTTTTAACTTGATTTGGTGTATTTGTAAGATTTCCTAATTCTATTTTTGGCAAAATGTGTTGACGATATCTGAAGTGGTGGGTGTACCTTTGTTTGTACCAATCTAATTTGTGTCGTTATCTCTGTGTTTTAGTGTAGGTTTTTTTAGTGCTTTTGTGGCATTGGAACGCCGTTTAAGAGGGTTGAAGACTCTTTGAAGTGGTGGTTGTGTATGCTATGTGTAGGTGGTTATAAGTATGGGTTTATTACATTTCTGACGTGTGTATTGTAATTTATTGGGTTTATTTTACTATTTCATTATTTTGGGGAAACACAAGCTCGTCTGACTCGTCATGATATCGAGTTAATACTAACTAGATGAAGGGGTTGCGCCCAGGAAGAGTGACATGGATCGTATCGTTATATACAAAAAAATATATCTTTGCTCAAGTTTATTGAAAAAAAGATTATTGTTGTCAGCTCGTATTTGTTAAATTTTTTCACTTTCAGAGAATTCTGAAAAATTCGATGGTGGCGACAATATGAAACCATCGATACTATCGATAGTCCGATCGATAGTTCTCCATCACTACAAGACACTATTTTATACTGCACAGTCTTGTGGATATAATCAGCAGTCCTTTAAAAATTCACGAATTATAAAATGGAAGACTTCTCGAATTTTCTTATTCATCTATGAGGCATTTCATGTCACCGCGACCACCTCTGTGCGCGACCTCTAAGGATTTGGATGAAAGTTGAAAAGATTGAAGGTCTTGGTGACATGAATATACGTGCAGCATATTTTGCCGATATGCCGTAGGATTGCCTATTTACACGGGACTTAAATTTTAAGAAAACGTCATACATACCTTTCTTTAAAGTGCTGTATCTTGGAAATCTTTTAACGAAACTTAATGAAACAAAATGTATTTCTTCCGTCTTATTATGGGCTTTAATCAAGCAATTTTTACATTAATGTGCAACGTATAAAAAACAAAAAAAAAATAACTAAACATTTTTCTTTTTGATGTTTTTTTGGTTATCGCATTTTTTTAAATTTTTATTTTTACATAAAACCATTGTCTATAATGTAACCTTTAGGAGTATGGACTCTAGATCGTCTAATGCTCGAGCAATGTGATAAATAGGCATTGAAATTTTGTGAAATTTTATATTTTTGAAAGAGAAAAGTTGTGTGAAAACAAAAACAATATGAATAAATCATATTAACTTTGCTAAAGGTCTGAAATCATGAAAATCCCTTCAAGGAAATGGCAGAATTGAACTTTGTTCACATGGGAAATCCGCTTGCAACGTGATTGGACGAAATTTTAAGAGACTATCAACTAGAGCAAGTCTTCAACTCCTGAAGTTACAACAAATTCGTACACCCGAAGCCCTCTACCAATGGGGTAAGAATAATTTAGAGAAAACCAAGGCGCTGTATATTTCCAATGGGATGTCTGTAAAAAAAAACTGCAACTAACTTTACAGTGGACTTAATTTCGACTATGACTACATGCCATTAAACTCTAATCCTATTTTAAGCTAGTTTAAAAGGTTAAATAACATCAAGTTGGGGAACTTCATATCCTTTTTTAACGAATCTTTTAATCAATAAATATTTTTTTCTTTTTAGTTCTTATTGTAATAAAAGCGTGTTGTTGTTTTTTTTTAACTATAATTTTATTACTCATTAGGTTTATTTTTTTCACACCTTTCCTTTTTCATGTTTTAATAAAAGGACTAACCTTAAAGCTATCTATTAAGAAATTACGAGATGGCGATTTAGATTTTCAAAGTAATGTTTAAGGTTTTAATCCAACTTGTAATTCATTTACAAAATAACATTTTAACGAAGATTTTAATGGACTGTATGATAAGGTTTATGATAGGTTGATTAGCAAATGTAGTAGGAATTGAGGAACTGATTCGGGGTGCGGAGTTCAGAGGGAACTCTCGCAACGGGATTAGTGAATTACAGCAATATACATATGGATGGATAATTGATACTTAGTCCGTCAAGTGGGCGCAAGTCACCTGAACACTATCATTGGAAGCCGATTATTCTTTTGCAATGAAACCGACATCAACAACACACATTGCAAAATAATATTATACCTCCAATAATAGCTTCAAGGTTAGTTCTTTTATTAAAACTAGAAAAAGGAAAGGTGTGTATAAAAGATAAACCTAAATAGTATTAAAATTGTAGTTAAAAAAACAACAACGCGCTTTTATTACAATAAGAACTAAAAATAAAAAAATATTTATTGATTTAAAGATTCGTTAAATAAGGATATGAAGTTCCCCAACGTGATGTTACTTAACCTTTTAAACTAGCTTAATATAGGATTAAAGTAATTAGCACGTAGCCCTAGTCGAAATAAAGTCCACTGTAAAGTTAGTTGCAGTTATTTTTTACAGACATCGCATTGGAAATATACAGCGCCTTGGTTTTCTCTAAATTATTCTTACCCCATTGGTAGAGGGCTTCGGGTGTACGAATTTGTTGTAACATCAGGAGTTGAAAACTTGCTCTAACTGATAGTCTCTTAAAATTTCCTCCAATCACATCACAAGCAGATTTCCCATGTGAACTTGCAACAGAATTCAATTCTGCCATTTCCTTGAAGGGATTTTCATGATATCAGACCTTTGATAAAGTTAATATGATCTATTCATATTGTCTTTGTTTTTTACACACCTTTCCTCTTTCAAAAATATACAATTTCATAAAATTTCAATGCCTATTTATCATATTGCTCGAGCGTTAGACGATCTAGAGTCCATACGCCTAAGTAGCCCATTACACTCATTTGGGTACTTAAAGTTGACATTATAGACAATGTTTTTAAGTAAAAATAAGTTTTTAAAAATGCTTTAATAAAAAAACAATAAATCATAAAGAAAAATGTTTACTTATATATTTTTTTATACGTTGCTTATTAATGTAAAATTAAAGCCCATAGTAAGACGGAAGAAATAAATTTTTTTTCATTAAGTTTCGTTCAAAGGTTTCCAAGATCAGCACTTTAAAAAAAGGTATGTATGACGTTTTTTAAAATTTCAGTCCCGTGTAAACAGGCAACCCTACGTCATATCGGAAAAATATGCTGCACGTATATTCATGTCACCTAGACCTTCAATCTCTTCAACTTTCATCCAAATCCTTAAAGGTCGCGCACATGAAATGCCTCTTTTAGCAAAAATCTGTTAATACCTTTAGCAACATGTTGTGACACAAGTTAATGTTGCCGGGCAAATGCGCTGCCACCATGTTTGAGATACCATCACAGCTTGCATCACTCTTAACCAATTATTCACGTGAATTGAAAATTTCAAATCAGTAAACGCCTAAATGCGAACTGCAATGCTTTTATTAATGTATGCACCCAATGGCAAAAGGTCTCGATAATCTGCCTCTGCGCCAACTTCAACAGCAATCACTGGAAAATTAAATTAAATCAAATCAAGCTGAAATTCAAGTCAATTTTGTAAATTTGCATATTGCCTGCGAGCTGTTGCGGCATGTAATAAATCTCACACCAACTATTGAAGATTCGGATGAGAATAGAACAGTTGCAAAGTACCAATCCCTCATTGACGATGTGATCCATGCATTGCATTAATAACGTGTCGTACGCCTAAATGTATGCTATGCAGAGTTAGCAAAAATAATCATTGTAAGAGAAAGCAAATTTATAGAAAACGGTTTAGAACAAATTATTTTATTACATATTTATTTAGGTTGTGTTGGTTATTGGCCGTTTAGAATAATTTAATAATTTATTTTTGAGCATGCATATTTAACATACGGCCTATAGTTCACAACATATTTATTTAAGGAAAAAATAAAGCTTTCAATAATTTCTTTGATTCGGTACATATTTTTTGCTGGTTAGGAAAAATGCCCATATATTGGTGTGAACTTTTTCTTAGGATTAGAACTCCACAATTTCAAGGTCTCAGTGATATTATTCTTGATCTATGTACTGTTATTGAAAGATACACAAGCATGCATACATATATACATACATACCAAGAGAATACGAGCCAAGCTTAGCATGCTTGTGCAAACATTGCCTCACCTCCCACGCCGCTTTCTGTTTGTTGACAAAGGTTGACGAAAGTGGGTGATAATGTGTTCTAAAAATTTGCCAACCCTGCCAGTTGCAACCCTGCTTCTGCTGCTGCTTCTACACCCATAAATATTAAATAGGCTGTGCTGTCAATGTTTTGTGATTCCTATATATATTTATCCTTCCTCTGTTGTCAATGGAATTTTACATTTGTTACTTCTTCTGGCCATTCTAATTTTGTTGGTTTGTTTGTATTTGCATTAGTGCTTTGCTACCGGCTATTGTTAAGTTATTTTTAATAATCTTAGTGATTTGTTTGTGTTTTTGCGCTGGGTGGGGGAATGTGTAGGATTAAGCGCGGGCTTGGGGTTTGTTCTTTCTTGTTTCGATGTACGAACATTCCTAAGTGAGTACAGCCTAAGGCATTGGCAAATATTGTAAAGGATACACAAAAATTTCAAATGGTTTTGTATTTGAAGATTGAATGTAGTCGCAGTTTGAAATGGTTGCTCAAAGGAAATTAAGACTTTAATATGAAAGTAAAGAAGAGAGTAGATTATGCATTATGTACATGTATTTCTTATAGAAACTGCCTCTAACTAAGCAACTAATATCGTTTCTGATTTTAAATTTCTAATCCCATTGTTGGGTTTCAAAATTAAGCCGTTAAGTGGTGCGGAGGTCGATTTGTCTTTTTTTATTGATCACTATCTAAAAAAAGATTGTCTTGAAATTTTGTTTTTGATTACTTAATCCTAAAAATTAACTGGCCCTTTTTAAAGGAGTAAAATTATTGAGTACATTTTTCTCAAAAAGAAATTTTAAATTAATTCTTGCTTTAATAGAATGAGAAACAGTTTGTCTACGCAACAACGGGATTCTGAAAATCGCAATTGCTTATTTTGATCGCCGAAAATCTTCAAGAGAATGACAGGCGCGCTTAACAGCATGCAACATCCAGTTAGATGCCCCTCATACTGCCAGATCTGGTTAATTACGCATTGTTCTTTTACTTTTTCATGTTGTATACTTTTAGGACCCGCTGATTTTATTTAGAGAATTTTGGCAACGAATATTTAATTAATTTCCGTGAAAATCTCTCCTGCGTCTAAGCTGCGTGTAGCTCTTGTCAGATGCAAGCGTAGTCGCCGACCCTGCGTGCTAAGCAACCTCTACTATAGTTTTTTCAACCTTTTTCAGTTGATCCTTTTTAAAACCATTGCATTAAAAAAGGCATTGTAGACAACGGGTTTAATAAAGAAGACCCCAGACCAATGTATTAGTACTAAGCTATCTTGGCAGCAAGGAACACGGTATTTCTATGCATAAGCCAGACTAAGACTGCAATATAGCAGTTCTTCAACAGCGACTTCCTTAAAGTTAGGAATTCGTCTACCAAAAAAATTTTAGCTTTTATTAGTGAGGCTGATAGCGTCTTGGGACGTCAGGGTTAGCGACCATCATAGAGATACAACTGGTCGCGGTTTTCTTTAATTATGTTGCACCCACAGAATTTATATTACACTACAAGTTCGAGTAGCGATGAAACTATACTATGCAAGTATCGATAATTTTAATCAAAAGTAGTATCGAAAGAAAGTATACCTGAAAAATATCGGATCTAAAGTATCGATATCCCCCACTCAACCCAAATGTGTTATAAACCACAAATTCGAATTTAAAATCCCCAGAAATCCACGAAACGCCACCTGTGTTTCGGATCAGGTAAGTTCACCACTGGCAAGATTTTCGGTAAAAGACTCCAAAGTGGTTACGAAAATCGACAGAACTTGACATTTTTTTGTTGACGTTAAAGCCACTTTTCAAAGCAGACACAGAAGCTATCTCTTCGACACAAATTCTAAATTTGGGATTCCAGCAAAATCAAAAAACATATGTATGCACAGCGACGTTGGACACAAATTGCACCGCCAAAAGCTGGAAAGGACATCATCGCGCCATTTATGACAAAAGGGGCGACTCCTTCAATCGAGACCGTATATAGCAAAAGCAGAGACAAACCCAGTTTCACCTTGCAACACCAAAAGTACTCGCATATTGGTATATATGTATGATGTATGTACGTCATGGTTGACAGTTATAACTTTTAAGTAGTGAAAGACTGTTTACCTTGGACCCAGCATAAGCACCACTAAGCGTACAGTGTTTATTATATCAATGAATAACTCTTGGCAAAGAGTTTTAATTTGGGAGCTCGGTGGGCAACTGAAAACTAGAGACGAACAAAAATGACCGTTTACAAACTCGTATTATAGCCGTCCTTTTATAAGCCGCAGAAATGTTGACGATGTCGAACCAATAGCAGAAGGCATTACGAGCTACGTAAGATTTATAGCGCTCTATACGTCGGCCGCTGTGGTGTAGTGGTAAGCAGTGCGCGCTTCCACACCGCAGCACCAGGGTTCAAGCCCCGGTCAAAGCAACATCGCAAAAAATATAGAGAAAAGGTTTTTTCTTAACAGCGGTCGTCCCTCGGCAGGCAATGGCAAACCTCCGAGTGAATTTCTGCCATGAAAAACAGCTTCTCATTAAAATACAATCGCCGTTCGGAGTCGGCGTAAAACTGTAGGTCCCTCCTCTTTGTGTGACAACATCAAGGCGCACGCCACAAATCGGAGGAGAAGCTCGGCCAAACACTAACATATGTGTAAGCGCCAATCTATTATTATTATTATTCGTCGGCGACGGATCCCGATGGAACTGGAATTATGGACTGTGTAACACTTTAAAATTTAATGCTTGCCATGGCTTGGACAATAATATAAAAAATATAATGCTCCATTCGGTGAGAAGAACGAAAGACCAAGTGTAAAATAAATGACTCCATCTTGTGCCTACAACCAGCGTAACTTTGAAAGATACTACGGAAACTAGGAAACTACGGAAGTTTTTTATTGTCTGCCCAATCTGATAAGAAAAATAATTTGGTAATTTATGGTAATCCAGGATGCGATTCCAGTTTCTTGTCTTCTTTCCTCGTCACTGAATATTTTCTCTTCTATGTTGAGCCTTTTTCGAAATGAGCTTAAATAGAGTACACTGAGCATTCCAAACCCTTCTTTTTGATAGAAACTCTATTTACACTTTAAAAGCTGAGAGAACAGTACCATAAAGCTTATAAGTTTTCGTATCCTTGGCTAGTTTTGCACTCCCAAGTTATTTCTAGGCATCGTTCTCACACAGTTATAGCCAGCAGGATTGTTGCGAATATTCGCATTCGCAACCGCGGAACTTCCGCATAAATTTTAACATTCGCATTCGCTTTCGCATTCGCAATAATCAATGCGGAGCTTTTGCGAATGCGAATATTGTGCAAGTGCCTCAAAAATTATATCAAAACACATTGAGCGCATGGAATGGAACAACAAAACGGATTTGATGGCTTATGGTACCGACACCGGTGAGTAATTAATTGTGACTGCCTGCAACTAGGAAAAGCCAAGCTCAGCTAACTAATAAAAAAAACTAATTACAAGCTGTTCATTACAGTTGAACCTTTATTAGAGGTCACCCGGGAATTAGGCAAATCTGAGTCCTTTATCGTACGTGATTCCAATAATTGAAATTATTATAAAAAAACGGGGTACATTTTTAACAAAATAACAAGATTTTAAACTAATTCAGCTGGCAGCCACGACTTTCAAAACAGAATATTCTTCGAAGTTGTCATTCCTACGAAATAACAATTTATTAGCCATATCCACCTATTCACAACGTAGCGACGCTATAAGCACACATTACACAGGATTAAAAATGAATTGCAAAAACCATGATAGAAAAACGCTGATGACGTAACAGG
>NW_016171027.1:0-14977 GCF_001687245.7 Rhagoletis zephyria
CTCCGTGCATTGAGAAAAGGTGTATTGTAAGTTTACTCGACTTGTGTGAAGCCCTGTCAGATAGTGCTTTAGTGTGGATTAAAATTTACACTAAAGAGATACTATTTCGTGCTGGTGAACTTATAAGTGAAGTTCAAGGGCAGGTAAATATGATTGCACAAAAAACATGTGCGGTGGCGTATGAGCAACCTCCTAAATGGCGAATTGCAACAAAGGAACATAAATTCATGTATGTATAAATTTTTAAATTTGTTCAGAAGACGCACATCCCAGTAAACATTTGGAGTCATAAATGAGTCTCTAAGGAGTCCTATTTCGGAGCAATTACGCTCATAATGAGCTCATTTAAGAGTCCGCGATGTGTGTGTGTCCCTTCCTACGAATGTCGACTTATATGAGCTTAAATTCATACATCAAATGAGCCTCAATATGAGTCATATTGGACTCTTATTGGCCTCATATACGGCTCATTTTGGACTCTTTTAAAATAAGTTTTGGCCTCATATATGACTCTTTTTGAGACCCTTATCGGCCTCATAAATTGCTACATTCGGACTCTTATTTTAGGTTGCTCTTTGAGTCTTATTCAACTCACTATATTTGCAAAGGCATTCCGCAAAAAGTCCTTGCAAATAACATACATACATACTTATATGCATATACACATTCCAACATGCATTCAATAGCAGCAGCTGAAGCTAAATTTTGTTCATTTTTTGTTTTCTAATTATTTTCAATTTCTGTATAAACAAGTTTAGATATAAATTTCAAATCTTTATTGTTTTTATATTGGCACAAGGTGCTGGCTCATAACTTGGCTCATATATGAATCCTAAAAGATTCATATAAGAGTAAAAAATTTTTTGTTTTTGAAACTCATATTTCTTACCTACCTAGGACACCTTTCGGACTCATATATTCTGAACGCTCAGAATATGTTTGCGGGGTACATACATATGCACATATGTATGCGCACACATGTAAGCATAATTTTTGACAACTCACTTAATCTATTTTAACATTTAAAAAAATAATATGAAAAAATGAATCCTCACACACTTATCAGGCGAGAAAATAAAAACAGACATATGAGCCGTTCAGTGCCCAAATTGATTAACGCCATCAACAAAAAGTTGGGAAATGCAATCAAATAATGTACATTATTATTTTTTAATTCCATTTATATTATAAAATCAAATAAATAATGTCGTTATAAATATGTTATATAAAGTTCTTATAAACGTAATAAGTTATGACTATATATATATATATATATTTGTATGTATACATACATACATATGTGTGTACCAACAGAACTATTTGTGTTATGATTAGGGCAACCCAAAATATGTCCGGTCATGTTCTTTGTCAGGCGTGTTAGCAACACGCTAATGAAATGCTGCGTTTTTACGTTTAGGACTAACAATAAAAATTCTGAAAAAATAACAAATATAGTAACACTGTGTCGAAAATGAAATAAATATCAAAGTGCACGATCACATCGTGTTTGTATCAGAGATCGAAAATGACCGTCACCAAGTGTCTTGTATGGGTGTTTACCACTGACACAAACATTCATCTCTGAAGCAAAGAATGTTTCTCACCGTGGCATATCACTTTGTGCGATCTTTTTGTGTTTTCCGTTGTGGGTTATTTATCAACTTCTAAAGTTTCCCTTAGGCAAAGACACTTTGGCAGGGACTTTTATTTTAAGTGTCTTTATTTGTGGGTTATTGTTACACTGAAAAATATAAGTGGAAGCAAAGCGTTAGGCATTTCTGTACACCACATATACGTACACATACATGTGCGAACATTTATGACAAAGAAGAGAACGTTCACATATGATATACCGAAAATAAGTTGTTTTTATTTTATTGATAAAGAAAAGGATAAAGGCAAAAGAAAAAAAAATAAAAACAAAGATGCGCAAAGATAAATGCAAAAATTAAGACCAAGGTAAATTTTGAACACTTTATTACTATTTTTTCCCCCTTCCAGCGATAAGTGTCCGTGTCCAACAGCAACGGAAAAAGATATGCAAATAACCCTTTCCCACTGAGAGGAGCACACATCTACAAAAAATAAACCACCTGTTCTGTTTTGTGGGTATTTTTATTCTCCTAAATAGTGACGGTTATTTTGGGACAATTTCAAAGTGGGGAGGGATATTTTCGACCTCTGCTTTGTATAAAGTTGACTATTTATATGTTTCGGTCTTGACAGACGAGTTGTCGCGCCATTATAAGTTGCAATCCCGTACGAGTCCGGACTAGTCAGATTTTACTGGAAATCAATCCAGGACTCGGTTCTCTGACTATTGAGAGGACAAAAAAGAGAGCAAATAAGATCCTCTCTCTATCAGAAGTTACCAGTTTTAGTCCAGAAATTTTTTCTGGTAAATGTGTCAATCGATCAGCTGTAGTGTGTTTGGCAACCAAATTGTAAACAAAAGAAAAGTGCAGTCTGCTAATTCGTGTAGAAAAGTATTTAATTATTTGTTTAAGTGGATTTAAATGAATTTGAAAGTATTTTTGGTAATTTACATGTGTAGGCTGAGTGTATTTGCATACAAAATAAACAAAAATTTACAAGCAAAATTTGGAGGTTAGGTTGAAGTTGACAGAATTTGCCATTTTTTACTAGAAAGCGATCCCGTACTTTTCAATGTTACACTCTCGCTCTGAGCGAATTTTTATTTTTTGACAGTTTTAGTCCGAGGAATACGGAATTGCACCTATAATTTCGTTTGGCAAGCAATTAACAAGGAATTCATGAAACGCAAGTAAATATGTTTTGCTATGAAAGTCTTTATTATTACTAGTACCAGGTTACGCAGCGAGATACAAAACGTGGTTCGGTTACAGGCTATGTGTTACTACTGCAAGTACTAAGGCAAAGTTACGCCGAGGGAGTCAATTGTCACCTCCTAGGACAACTCCATGTTAAATGCGACAGCAGAAAGCATGGGAGGTAGGTTTGTGAGGTACCGGTATTCGACTCCCGACTAGTACTTTCCGCTGCAGGGTACATATGTATCTACAAACATACACTGTGAGGTTGTTCCTATGAATTCCTATATGAAACAGTTTGTGAATAAGATTCCATCATACATATGTATGTTTTAAAACGAAATTGAATAAATATGAATTATTAAACATATGTAAATATTTATGTACAGTGACGAACAAAAGTATTGGCACAGTGCATTTTTCGCAATATAAGCAAAGTTTTTTATTCTAATTTATATTCGATAGTTTTTTATAAAAATATAGTTCATTTTACACCAAAAAACATAAAAATAAATCTCCAAACATTGTGCAAAACTCAGGTTTTATAGTCCATTCAATTTTAGTATGACAAAATGCAAGTTTAAAGTTGCTAGAAAATCGCGTTGATTTTTGGCATTTTTTTAGTGGAAGGGGTTGCTCATTTTCCCCATACAAAAAATAATTGTTGAACATACGAGTACTTTGTATGGAAGAATTTGCGTGAAAAAAAATTACCAAAAATCAACGCGATTTTCATCGGCTTCAAACTTGCACTTTGTTATACTAAATTTGAATGGGCATACTTAGAATTTTACTAAAAGAACTGAATTAAAAGTTGCAAATTAGTGTGCAAATTTAATGAATTTTCCTGAGTTTTGCTCAAAGTTTAGAGATTTTATTATTTTGTTTTCTGGTGTAGAACGAACCATATTTTTATGAAAAGTTATTGAAAATAAATTAGAATAAAAAACTTTGCATATATTGCAAAAAGTTCACTGTGCCAATACTTCTGTTCGGTACTGTATATACACTTTCATGAAATTTAGAACATTTTGGGTGCTGCAAAAAATATTAAAAGCGTTTTTTGGGCATAGACATACGTATATAAATGAAATTTAAAAGCATATCTTATGGCTTATAATGATTTTAAAAACATTTTGTGGAGCATATATTTAGAATTTATTGGCGGCATATTTTAAAGCGCTTAAAATAAGGCTTTAGGAGCATTTTTTGGGTTGCCTTAGTTATGATATAAGCTAAAGATCAGCAAGTGTCTGTGGATATATACATACTAGGGATGTTGCGAATGTGGAATTTTAGACATCCGCGTATGCGAATGCGAATGCGAATTTCTAACAGCCAACATGCGCGGATGCCAAGTATTTTTAAGAAACAATTATAATAGAATCTAGCTTAATGGCGAGATCGTTGTTTTAACAGCGTTGTTACAAGCCAAACCAGATGTGTCAGGTTTTTCTAAAGCTTTTTAAAAAGAATACTTCATTCTCATTCCTTTGGCTGTTTCAGAATTTGGGGAATCTGTAACTTCATCAGCGTTTTTCGATTTTAGCTTTTGAAATTCATTTTTAATACTTTCTTCTGTGACTGCTTTGAAAAATTTGTGCTTATGGCGAGCTAAATAGGTGGATATGGAAAATAAATTATTATTTTCCAGGAACAGGAATTTTTTTGAACAAAATTCTGTTTTCAAAGTCGTGGCTGCCAGCCGAATCGGATCAGAATATTGTAAATTAAAAAAAGCCCCCGTTTTTTACAAGTATTTGAATCTCAGATAGTGACATAATTCTTATCTAACTAGAGGTCAGACCTATAGCTTTTTAATTATTATTTGAGCATCGATTCTCTTTATAGCCAGACGTTGATCATTTCTTGCGGGAAACCCCTATTGAAGGAGCTTACTCTTTGGCTTTAAATAGCAAAGGGACAGTTGTTTTACCACTGAAGTTTTTAGTTAAGGGTCCAATGTATATCCCTATGAAAGAAATATTGCCCGACAAGTAAACAAAATTACTGCCTTTAAAATTTTTGCTAAAAATAAATTCCCAAAAGAGCCCCATTTGAAATTATTGAAACGAATATATGTAACACCAAAGGCAAATCATGAAAATTTGGTTAAGAATTACAGTGCACACTTTCTTCATTTGTGTCTAGTAGTTTTTTTATGATTGGTAAAAAAAAAATCATAGTAAAGAAAGAAACAAATGAAGGTATTTAAAGCACAGAAAAAAATATATATATATTGTTAAAAGGATTATGTTCTCTTTCACGTTCGTCAAAGGTCAAGTAGAAGTGGGAACTTGTATGACTGCCCATTAGCGTGGGCCGAAAATCCGTTTTTTTAGAATTTCGATTGGTAATAGCAAAAATATTATTAATTATGCTTTAAAAAAAATCTGTGTGAAATTTGGAATTTTTCGGTCAATATCCTAGGCTCGCCCAAGTCCATCAAAGTTCAATATGCTCAAAAAATAAAAATTAATAAATAAATTAATTATTACATTTTTTTTTTACTAAAATTGCAATAATCTTCGAAAGTATTAGTCCTACATAATTTGGTATATGGACCTTTTTTGTAGAAACTCGAAGTTAGCTAAAAAACAAAAAATTTTAGTACTTGATATTTGGTGGAAATGGGCGAGCCTAGGATATTGACCAAAAATTTTCACATTTCACACAGATTTATTTTAGAGCATAATGAACCATATTTTTGCTATTTTGCGGATTTTCGGCCCATTGATAGCTCGCTTATATAGCTTAAGAAATAATATGTTTAAAGACATTTTTAGCAAAGTTGATGTAGTATATGACATTTGACCAGTTTTATTATACAAATACTCCCACGAATACAGGCAAAAATATTGACTACAATTTGTCCTTTTGTTTGATATACATATATACGTTTTATCGGTGCAAAGCTCCGCATTGGTTATTGCGAATGCGAAAGCGAATGCGAATGTTAAAATTAATGCGGAAGCTCCGCGGTTGCGAATGCGAATATTCGCAAGAAACCCTGATACATACCTGTGCAAATATGTATGAATGTATGTATATGTACATGTGTATGTATGTATGTATGCATATGTAAGCCCGTGTGTACGTTTAAGTACGTTTAAAGTTTGTTGACTTTAAAGCCAATGCTTAAGATTTTCGCACAAATTTACAACTTAATATTTACATACATACATACATATATGTGTGTATGTATTTTGTGCGTAGCTACTTATGTTTGGCCTTACTTCTGAAAAGTACATTTGGATACGTACATACATACATACATACTTAAGTGAGTACTTATTAAACAGAAGTTGAAGTGTGAAAGCAGTGTCGTCACTTCATTGCTCTAGCTAGCTCTTCCATTCGGGCGTTAAAATGCAATGTCAGGGGTTTAACGCTTTCAGTTGACGTGTGCTGCGTGATGCGGCTTATCCATCCACAAAAGCTGTGCTAGTTAGCCCTACTCAGTCGGTCCAAACACATGTCGCTGCAGTAATTTCGTTTTAGCTCACTTAATCGTTATCTAAAATGTGCTGAGTTGTGAAATAGAGTTTATGTTTCAAAAAAGAAATGAAAGTAGCGCTATACATTTTTTCAAAACATTTATCGGTTTTTGTGCAGTGAATTTCGATAGATATTAAAAAAATTTGTATAAAAATTTATAATAATTAATAAAACAATATATTTCACCTAAAAGCTTAAAAACAAAATTAAAAAAAAAAAATGGATAACCGGGCGTACATATCTGAATTGGAAAATGAGTTTGGTGAGTGAATAAAAAATTGTTTTTGTGGCTCCTAATGAACCGTTAAAAAACCAGCAAACAAAACATATGATTCGCTGGGATGTGTTTTTTTTTGGTTCAACAAAAAGATTATCTCTCGAAATAGATAGACCTGATCTTTAAAACCCTGTGATGAGCAATTTTGACGAAAGTATGTGGAATGGAACAAATTCTACCGTTGAGTTAAAAAATTTTGAATATCTAGAAATGTTGAGTCTGCTCCAGCATTCTTCGGGCTAAAATCTGTGGAACTGTCAAACTACAATTTTATTCACAAAAAGTTAACATGAGGAAAACAAGTCTGTTCGAGCCGCGTAATCGCTATTCGTACCTCGTCATTGCCAGGTGGTGGGACATCGACTCCATCGTCATCGACTGGGGGTTCGGGTTCGTATTCTACACTACTTTCAGCGCTGTTGCTATTCAATAGGCTGGAAATGTGTTCCCTCCGTAATTTAAGTACGTTCTAGACAACGGTCACTAGGTCGCCATGTTTGTTCTTACAGGATCCCGCCCTGGTCTTGATACCGTCCGAAAGTTGCCTAACTCGCTGATAAAATTTTGGGGCTTTTTTCCTGACGGCCAGCATTTCAAGCTTTTCGCACACACGTACTTCGGCCTCTCTCTTCATAATGCGGCAAATACTACGTCTCGCTTCTCTCTCCAGTTGTTCGTTTGGACTCGCTGAAATCCGACTATCCTTCCGTCTATCTATGGCCGATTTGGTTTCTCGTTTTTCGAGCTGGAGACAGCCATGTAAGTTGATGGATTTTATTATGGTGGAACCTAGTATTACATAATACCATGTTTCTGGCCGCGGCGAATTCGATCAGCTTAAGGCCGTTAGCGGACGTTTCCTCCTTTTCTTTGATTTTTATATCGTGTGGAGGGCAGCGCCCATATGTACGCTCCAAGCGCTCATATACGAGATCCTTGAACGTGGCGGGACGTAAACCCAGCGAACGTGAAAGTTTTGCGCCTTCTCACTTTAGCTCGCTCCCAATATGAGTGTTTGTTCGCTACCCAGAGGATACGTGGATATAAATACCTGGCCACTCCCGCTTCAAAAGCTTTTCCCACTTACGTGGGCTCCAGCGCACGGCACTATCCTCCATATAAATGCCAAGTTTAATATTTGCTTGCATGCACATATTTTTAATCTTTTCATAGGTGTATATGTACATTAGACTGCATCACCAAAAAAAGGTGCGGTTTTCCGCCGGGATTGCAAAATTTATTATATTTGAATCGGAATCTAAATCGGAATAGTTTAGGTTCAGTTATTCAAGTTTTTTTTCTATCCATCTTTGAAAAAAGTTAAAAAAAAGCATCAAAAATCTCATTCCGTTGGAAATTTAATTTTTTTTTTTAACATATTTATGCAAATTTTTTAAGCTTAAACCGTTTTGTCATTTGAGGGAATTTTTTTTTCATTAAAATCTTTAAGAAACCATTTTTATTCATAAAAAACTAAATTTTTTGAGGTATTTTCAAATCGGTTCAGCTCGCTTAAATCTTTATTTTTATTTTTCCGAAATATTTTGGTGGAAATCTAAAAATATAATAGATTTTATAATTCCAATGGAAAAACAGTACCGATATTTTTTTGTATGGGGAGTGATGCAGTTTAATGTACATGCATAAGTATGTGTATACATACATACATTTTAAATGTGAGCTGGTAAAGATATTGCTCAAAATAATTTCATAGCTAACATGTCAGACGTTCACGAGAAAAGTTTTCACCAAACAAACAGCAAGATAAGAAACATACTCTTATTTATTAACATTTAACTGTTATTATCTATCTCTCGCTTGTGAAATGGCACAAAAAACAGGACACATCTAACTTTAACACATGATTATCTATGCATACGGCGCGGTCTGAAATTTTAACTATTTACCATAAGTACTCGTACTTTCAGAAGATTTATTAAATTCTCAAGCCCAGTATTACTCAAAATGGTTGTTTGCAATGCCAAATTCATAAATGGATTTTCATGATTATACTATTATTTTAAATTTAAGATAATTAACATAAATCCCTCTCAATGCTCGGATTTTTTTATAGCGCAGAAAATAGAGGTTTTCGAGGCTTTGCGTGCTTTTGAGAGAACTATTTTACTTAAGGTCTATGGTTCTTCTTGGGCGGTGGACGGGTACTGAAAAAGAACGAACGAATTGAACGAGCTTTTCAACAACAAAGACATAGTCAAACGCATTAAATAGACATATCGAACGCTCGTATGATGATGCTTCGGTTAAGGAATACTTTGTCATTAATCTCATAGGAGTATGTATTACACTGGGAAAAGAATCAGTTAAATAAATTTATCTCAATACAAGAATTGGCAGCTATAACCAAATAATGTAAATAATTAAGGTTCATAGCATTACCAGATAAACTACGACCGCATTAGACAACTAATCTCTGAGTACCAGGAGCAATGTTGAAGAACATCGTCGTCCTTTTGGCAAACAGGAACACCTTGTGGTACCCTAGCTTGGCGGCGGCTTCCATTGCCATTTGTTGATATACACCTGTACATGTACTCATGCATGTAGCTTGTACATACAGTGGCGGTCAAAAATGGATGAATGGTGTTTTGTTTTTAATATTTACAATGTTTTTCGGGCTAAATTTTTTTTGATATTTTTTATAAAAATATGGTTCATGGTTTAACTAAGAGCATATAAATCTCACTTTCAAACTCTATACAGAATTTAAAAAAATTTTGAACCAGATTTTTTTTGTAATTTTTTGGGTATGCAGTTAACAGGTTTATAAAATTATAGTCAAATTAGTGCAAGTTTTAAGCGGTTAAAAATCGCATTGTTTTTTAATATTTTTTTTTTTGCTGACGGATTTTTCGTTTTTTGTTTTCATTAAATTAATGAGCCACAAAATTCCATACCAACATTTTTTTTAGAAATCCAGTTGAAAAATTTACAATTTTTATGAAAAGTTTTTGGTATTTTTGGCGTTTTCCCGAAATTAAAAAAAAAAATTCTTGTGGTTTTTGTTGAATGAATTTTATTTAATTGCACTCTAAAGTACTACAACTAAATGGGTTACAACTCTGCATACTCAAAATCCTTTTCATAGTGCTTATCATAACTATACGACACACACATATTGAAAAGTTTTGACAATTTATGTTATTTTTAATTAATTATTATTTTTTTTTTACAAAAATCTAGCTTATTTTAATAAGCATTACTTGCTTTTCGATATTATGTATGCTTGATTTGAAAATCTTTTCATATATAAAATATAATGGGGCATATTTAAAGACGAATCAAAGATGAAACCAAAATTAGTTTCGACTTTTTTGACAATTATTTTTTTTTAAAGTGTTGTCTGAGCGCTGAAATTTTTTTAACTTCCAACTTAGTTTTGACCATGCACATATCCCATTAGATTTTACATTGAAACGTAAATATTTGTATCTATATTTCCTATGTTTTGCTATCTAACTGATCTCTATGTGAATGACTTGCCCTATTTCATGCTCTTTTCGTGTGATTACAACAAATACACACATTGTTACTGTTATTACATTTCATCGCTTTTATTTAAGTTCTAAGTATTGCGATTTCATTGATAAAGCTATCCTCGAATCGAAAGGACTTGTTCTTCCTGATTATATTGTAACCTAAACTTACCTATTTTTAATAAAATTGGCTGGGAAAAGACTATAAAAAAATGGCCACTATTGGATTAAAATATGGTCAGCAATGCATTAAGTCAAAGCCGTAAATGGGTTAAATTATTCATAATTTGCAAAAAACCTAATTAACATACAAAAATTGGGTCACCAATGGGTTAATGCATTATCAAAAATGGGTTAAGACGTCAAAAACTTTCTTATAAAAAATAGGTTAAGACGTCAAAAATTTACTCCTAAAAAGTAGTTCAAGCGAGTCTAATGGAAAAAAAATGATTTCATAATTTAGAGCACCCGCTTATATGGGGCGGCCCAGTGTGCGACGCCTGCACCCCTTTTTCTATTCCCCTACATTCTCATCAAAAAATTGTTTACAGTATTTATCTATACTATAAAGTAAATGGTGTATCAACTTACTGCTATTAGCTTTTATTTCTTATTGACACAGATGTATAAATATATGTATGTACATACATATATATGCATAAGCTGATAGTATTATATGATAAAACCTAACACTGTTAGTACCAATTACTGTTAGTTTAAGATCTCATGCCATTTCCTAAAAAAATAACGAGCAAATAAGCTAAATTGTAAGCGTCTGGTTAAGAATTATAAGCAACTATTAAAAACGTGAAAAACAAACAGTTTTTTTTTTTAAATTTAATTTTTACCGCATATTAACCATCGGATTTTAGGAATACAAATGCTCATTTGAGAGATTAGGCTATTTGATTAAGGTGTCTGGCCAAGACTCTTACCCATTAAGGGATCTATGTATGTACATATATAATCTCTATGCAGCAGATGTTTATTGAGCTGTCGGTAATTTTCAGCCCAAATTCCGCAGCTACTTGTCTTGTTAAGTTTGTTTAAGATAGTTGCTGAAAAGTCTATTGCTTTAACTTGAATCTTTAATAATGCTGCCAATGTAAACAAAAAAATACAGGGTGTCGTGGGTGCTGTATTGTTGTTCGTCGAAAGCTTTAAACGGCTAAAAATATATTCAAGGTGTCCGCAAGGTACCTTTAGCCATAATGTTAAAAAATAGTTGCTTTTGGTTTCAAGTCCTACAAACGTTTCAATAACCGTTAAAAACTTTACGACATGAGACAATGCACTTAAGCCACCTTGTGAGTCACCTAACTGAATATTTAAATTTTGATGAAAGCTGAAAACAATATTTTTCAAATGTCCTTCAATGGAAGGTGCCTCATGTAAAAATGATATTAGAACCCGAAAAAGCTGCTGATAAGGTTGAACCGTATCGGCTTACTAGTCTACTACTTATGGCTGCCAAACTATTGGAAGCGCTTTTTCTTAAAAGATTTCTACCAATTATAGAAGAAGCTAACCAACAATTTCACAGGCTTGTTGAAAAATTTTACTCTCCATTTGCTTTTAATCGCATTTTTTACGACGGGCTTTTTTACAAATAAAAACTACCCTTCGTACCCTCTACTTGAAGAGCGGTGCTGTAATGAAACCTTATCATATGTAGAGTTCTTTATCCGGGGTATTTTTCAGGGCTTGAAGCACTGTGTAAATCTGTTCAATGGTGGATTTTTTTATGGCTGCGTAGATCACAAATGCGTTTCTGTTGGAAGAGATATCTACTCAGCTGATTTGCGTTTCTGAGTTTTCTTTTGACGAGGAGGAAGCATCGAAAGCTAAACGCCGTCAGTATGGGACTTTAAGCCGAACTAAACCTTCTGTCGCCTTAGTACTAATCCCGCCGTTACTGCCGTCAGCTTTTTTGCCGGGAGGTGCTTTGAGCGCGGAGCTCTAGGTTCGTTACAGTCCTCATGAGGTCCGTTGAAAAGTTCCATTCTGCGTTGTTTTAAAACAATGCCGGCCAAAACCTACACATTGTGCAGGTTTTCGTTCGTGTTTTGACACCAACGCTAACGATGTGTATGCACGAAGTTAAGCTTTCGCTCCTCACGCGCTTGGCACACACACTTATGCAAATGTTTTAGTATGCGTCTGGCCGGTACTGTTTTAAAATAAGGTATAAAAACCCACCGCCATAGTCACGTCTTCCTACGTCTCTTACCTTCTCGCACTGTCTCTGCGGCTAGTTTATTCTCGCTTAAGCTTCAGGTGAATCTCTGCATTGTGTTTTCCATATGTTCGGTAACGTGCATTGCACGAGGCATAGCTGGAATACTTTAGCGAAGGCATGAGAACTTTCAAATATTGCAATTTTGAATGTCTTGCTTGAGATGCCGTCCAGGCCTGTTGCTTTATTGTCTCCAACTATTTTAGCGGCTTTCATCACCTCCTCCGTTATCACTTCAGCCAACATTCTAGTATTTCAGAGTTGTGTCTGGCCATACGTTAGGGAATCTACACATGAGGAAGGGAGTTGATGTACCGCAGGGATGCCAGCGACATGCAATATTTACGAACAATAACCGCACTTTTGGCTGTCATTAGAAAAAATTTACAAATTTCATTCACTTACCTTCACATAAACTTACAAAGCGATTCTGTCTTTCGTAAGAAAATTGTCAATTCTGGCAACTAACGTAAAAGCTCTTTTTTGTCTGTCGAATAACTAACTGATAAATCTGCTAACAATAAGGTTTCTAAAAATCAAATATGATAAAAAAAATATACATAGATATATATATTTTTCCTTTTAAAACAATAAAAACTAAAAATAATAATCAAAATTTAATTAAATAACAAACAAAAAATTAACAAAATAAGTGTCTAAAAATTAAATGGTCAAAAAAACGTGTTACGTTTTAAAACAACAAAGTCTAAAAATAAAAAAAAATAAGAAGGAGAAAAAAAATAAAAAAATAAAAAGGTATTAAAAATTAAAGAAAAAAGAGACGATTCTTCTTTATAAGATAATATCATCTAAAAATTAAAAGAACACTAAACTAACAATAGAAAAAAGTACATCAGAAAAAGGAAAAAATAAAAATAAAATTAAATAAAAAAGCAACCTAAAAATTAAATGAATTTGCATAAAAAATATTTTGCTTTTTAAATCTAAAAATGTAAAGTAATTTAAATTTAATTATTTATTATTATTCAAGGGGAAATCATAATTAAAAAACGAAAAATATAATATAAGTTGTTAAACATTAAGGAAATTACAAGAACATAGAAGAAAATTTGTTTAAAAATAGAAAAACAATGTTATAAGTTTTTAAAAATTAAGGAAATTACAAAAAGATAAAAGAAAATTGGTTTAAAAATAGAAAAACAATGCATTGGAAAGAAGAAACAATTATCAAGTTCTAAAAACTTAAATGAAATTTAAAAAATATAGAATCTAAAAATTATAAGTTAAACTAAAAAAAAGAAAAAAAAACTTAAATTACATTAAATTAAAAAAGCAAAATACTTTTTTTTCGTTAAAAAAAATAAAAACTAAGATAAAAACGGAAAAAGGAGTTGAGATAAAAAAGTAGAATATGTCTAAACATTAAAAAAAAAATTAAAAAAAAAAATGTTTTTTCTTTTTAAAACAGTAAAATCTAAAAAATGAAGAAAAATTAATTAGAAAGGAAAAAATATGAAAAAAATGTTTCTTAAATGTAATGAAATAAAAAATTTATTTTTATAACAATAAAATGTAAAAATGAAAAGAAAATTAATTCAGTAAAGAAAATAAAATAACTTAAAAACAAATTCCGCTGCCCGAGGACTCGCACCTCGATTCTCCCGAATGGCACGCCTGTGCTTTGCTCACTCGGCCATTGGGATTGTTGGAGCAAAGCGAATAAACAAAAAATCTTTCAAACCATTTTTCCTATTCTCTTTCGATTGTCTTAAACGGTGTTGGCACGAGGCGATTTTACAGGTAATTTTAGGGGCAAATACATTGGAAGCGATTAGTTGAAAGCCCGTTCACACCAGGCAATTATTGTTTCAACTAAAAGTTGCCTGTAAAATCGCCTCATTTAAACACCTTATTACAAAAGACTTTCAACTATCTTAGCCAGATTTGCCCGTTGGCGTTTGTTTACCTACTTCTTACTTCATTTGCTGCACAGCGTTGCATAGATGGGTTCTCCAATTAAAAATAAAATTAATACAAATGTTTCCGCTTTTGTTTCTTTACATTTTAACACCTTTTTTTAACTTAATTTTATTTATTGTTTACTCATTTATTTCGCTTTCGTATTCATCTGTTAAATTACTTGTGATAACACTCGTATGTATGTAATTACGCTACTGCAATTACAAAGAGTAGATACATACGTCTTATCTTCTTTTTTGTTTCTGCAAGTCATAGTCGTTACTATAAAGACTTCCATTTGCAGTTCTTGGCATTCATTGCTTTAATTGCAAGGTAGTACATGCATACATACTTGCATACGTACACACCGATTTATGTAAGTACTATAAGTACATACATATGTAAGCATGTATGCAGATGTATCATCTCTTCTGCTATGCAGCTTTGCTTTCCTACGCTGGACATGCTCATATAATTCCTATACTGTTTTTTTTGCTTTGCTTTGCTTTATTTCATTTCCTTAGACCAGCATTTTTCAAATTTTCAATTAATTTCGTTAAACTCTTATCTCTTAGCTCAGCTCCTTTGACAACTTTGGCATTTGAACCTTTGTTTAAGGCTATACCTACTAACGCAACAATACATACACATACATATATTGGTGTACATTCATATAAGAACTATGTTATTTGATCTTGTTGTTTTCGTTTTTTGTTTTTTTTTGCTTTGTTTTCATACATATAATTTTGCTGGTGGT
>NW_016171028.1:0-14975 GCF_001687245.7 Rhagoletis zephyria
ATTGGTATTTCGCCAGGTACGACTGTGGCGGATAAGAGAGTTGATGCGGCATTATCATTTGTTTCTGTTGTTGGTTTGCTGTTGTGATTGTTGCCAGAAGTGGCATTGTTTGGGGTGCTTGTGTAAGCGATGGCGTTTCTGTTGTTATTGCTACTTTGTGCGCGAGGAGGTGTTGGTGTACGCTTACGTCGATGTTTGTTGTCTGTTGCTGTTGCTGTTGCAGCCGGCGGTGGCGAGTTATCCTTTTCGGAATTGCGGCGCGATTTATCCTTGCTGGCGGCGTTTGTGCTGACGTGCGGCTCTTTATTCGGTGATTTGATATTGCCAGATGATTGCGATTTCTCCTTCAATACGGGTTTTCCAGCTTCCCCAGGACCTTTGTTCTTTTGCTGCTTACTCTTCGCCAGCTCACAGGCCAACACATCAGGACGTTCTTTAAGGAATGTGTGCAATTCATCGAGATAGCTGAAAGTAAGACCAGTACATCGATTAAATAGTTATGCATACGTGTATTAATTATATCGTCGATGTTTTAGCAAAACCGCCTATCTTACGGCACTCAAATTTTACAGGAGAACGAAAAAAGGGCTTTCTTTGAAAGTATTGCATTTGTTGCAGATTTTGCAAAAATATCGAAATAAGTGTCAAAGTGAAGGTTTGTGTTTGGCCTTGTTGTAGCAATGTTTCTTAAATCTCTAAACAAACTTTTAGGAAAAAATTGTGCTTATACTTAACTCGCTTAAGGCATCTAGTAGGTCAAGGTCAACATATAAGGAATCATAAATATTCTCACGTGGTCAAGAGACGATAAGGATCGCTCTGAATGATTTCGCAACGGAGTTGTTGTTTTTAACAGCATACAAATTTCACAAAGAGATCTTGGGGAATGATACTGAAGTCAGAGTTGTTTCCCTTTATTATTACGGCGTTTTAGGAATAAAACTCAAAATATAGTAAAACTTTACAATTCATAACTTTAATGAATGCGATGGGCACCTAGACGATTGCATCTAAGTGAACCCTCTCGTCTGGGCCGTAGATATGTACATATGAATCTGCGTCGTTCCGGTTATGTAGAACCGACTGCCGTGGGAACAAGGGCGTAATCTCTACTTCCGATTTTCCGGAATGAAAATTTTACGCGCTCTGCTCCACTCCTTACGAACATAAGATATGGACTTGCTGTACATAACTGATTTACTAGGGGTGTACCATCTACTCCCGTGGTTTTGTAGCGATCAAAGCCCATGTTACTGACAACCGGTCGCATGCTTACTGGAAGCGGAAGTGTGCAGAAAGCAGACCGATTGCCCACTCCATTATTGTTCTATGTATAGTTTTCTGGCTAGTGCTTTGAATATGACAAGGAATAAGTAAGTAATTAAAAAGTAATCATAGGCATGAAATAAGCACATGTTAACCAAAATGTTATATTAAGAAATTCAATACTTAAAAACTGTCTGTAGTTGGACAAACTCGGTTAGCCTGTTAAACTAGGCGTTATTAAGAAACTTTTGTTGGTATATACTGGCCAATAAACCAGTTTATGTTAAATTTGTATATGTATAGATACATGTGTCAGCAATTGCATGGACATCTTCAAAGGTTGTATTTATTGGTAGGTACATAATTTATGCGAATTCTTAAACCTTGCTCTTCCTCTGCATGTTCGGATAGATACCGCCATGTAAGCATTTATACACACATAGCAACAATCATATTATTCAACGTCACTTTTTGCAAACGAAAATAGAAATAAAGTTGACAAGCAACATTATTTTGCCTATAGCTACGGTGACCATCCGTCCTATATTATGGGGGACAGTCCTCTTTTATGACCAATTGTCCTGCTAATTTATTTGTTTTATACGGGACGCCAAATGATCTGTGTTCCTTTTAATGTTCCGTATCTGACCCGTATTCGGTGTGCGGTATTTCGATGCCTTAACAGCTCACCAATTTTATGTGATGTTGGTATATGGTCGTGCTCTTCTCCATAAAGTTATTATTTTCTAATAGGAATGCCTGTAATTCGAATCGAGGAATATNGTTAAAGTTAAAAAGTTATTATTTTCTAATAGGAATGCCTGTAATTCGAATCGAGGAATATATACAGTGACCAAAATATAAATTAAGGCTCGACATTTTAGCAACGCTTTGCTATTTTTCTTTTGTTTATTTTATGAAAGTAAAGCTCTTTTCCTAACAAAAACCATATTTCCGATTTTGTGCAAAAAACTATAAAAAAAACTTTTTAATCAGAATCTTTAGAAAAAAAATTAAGTTTTTCAGTTCATTAAAACTGAATATAATAAAGTTTGCAAGTGCAGGGGCTGCTCACTTATTTTCATTTTACAAATATTGTCGAACATACTTTGTACGAAAAAATGCGTCCCACAGTCAACAGGAAATTCCAAAAAAATTAACGGTAAGTCTTAGCTACTTCAAACTTGCACTTTATTGTAATAAAATTTAGGGAATTTTTCGTAACTAATTTTGTGGGGTAAAATCTCGAGAAAAAATATCATATAAATTTGAGATGTTACATTAAGGATGCTGTTTCAGGTCTAATACATATAGGGTCATTGAAGAAGATTTTAAGATCTGTTAACTTCTGTGGAAAATATTAAAAAATTATTTTTGTCCCGTATTCGGCCTACATAATTATGGTCAACGTACCTCTAGCATTGCTGACTTTGCTCTTAATTTTTTGTATATGTATGCAACACTTCTGTGGGCATTTGGAAGAAAAATTTAAGTCTATTTTTCGCTGAAAAACAAAATAGCAAATGTCAGCAATGCTATTTTAAAGTCAAAGGAATACATTTTATTTAAATGAAAACATTCAATTATTGAAAATAGAGACATTTTAAACCGTTGCGAATAGCCATAAAATAGTTTAAAATTTTTTTCGGGTTGCAAAATTGCTTGGCGATAAAACATGCTATTTGATTGGTCCGTGCAAGATAGACTTAAGCTGTTCCACAGATACGTATGTAGATGTCATATAAGCTGATATTCTCTTACATACCCCCCCAGCATGCATCTCCCCTTGTTTCATAACTACTCACCGTTGCTTATCCAGCTCAGCTGCCTTCATATAGGGTGCTTTTTTGTCCTCTGTCATCTTTTGCCATTCCTCACCGATGATTTTTGTATGCTCAATCGCCGTTTTTAGGGGCAGTTCCTTGCGTAGCGACTCTCGGCGATCATTCATATAACGAACATAACCTAGCGAAAGAGAAATACTGTTAAATAACATGCTAATATATATGTAATTTCATAGTCATATGTGTTATCAAATGCAATTAGTAGTATTGATAAATGCAAACACAATTATGATGTCTACCAAATATATGTAGGTACATGCATATACTATATCTATGTACTATTATTTGCTATTTGATTGCTAAGCCAAACTTTTCTCGTAAGTATAGTACCTAAGCTGCAAGATTTAATTACAACACAACAACACCCTGTTATATATGAATTTGATCACATACCTGTTAAGGGCATTTTTGGCGCACCGGCCACTTTAATTTTACGCCGTTTCAAAAGAAATTGCTCATCCTCAGCTTTAGCTGCACCTACACTATTACGTTTACGGCTAACTTTTTGCGCAGTTGTTGGTGTATGCTGACCCACTGCATCTTCTCCATCCGATATTGATATAATGGGCATATCATGATCTATGCGTTTACATGAAGCGACAGTAACAGAGGATGTTAATTTAGCAGACGGCTGTTGTGTTTTCTCATCAACTTTTGAAAAACTTGCCGGTGCTGAAGACTTTGGTTGAATTTCTTCAATCTCGATATCCATATCTTTGACGTCAGTTGATCCAATGGTTGCAGTTTTTGACGTATTTTCTTTTTTTTTATCCGTTGTTGAAGCAGCAGCTGCAGAACTGTTAGCAGCGCTACTACCAGTCACGTTGCTATTGCCAATGTCCTCCGCCGACGACGCTGCTACTGTTAACACTTCGTTCATCTGTTTTTTGCTACCCTCTGCTGCCGATTCAACAATTTCCATGCCTTCTTTATGCATGTAATTAAGTTTAAAGAATCCGCACTATCAATGACGTTTTCTACTTTATCTATGCTTTTTTTGTTGCACAATTTAACTTTTATTTAACAACTGTATGACTGCTAATTCCGAACCACATAGGTAACGAACATTCTTGCACAAATTTTGCTCAACATATGAAAAAGCCGCTGCTTTGGGTATGTTCAGTTGGGCGTACACCGCTGTCAAAATGTTTGACAGGGCGTTTTTAAATGAAATGAAGCAGAGTTGTTAAAAATTGCTTCAGCTGGACGATGTAGCGAACAAAGGTAGCGTCGCCAGACGCACCGTTGCCCATTTTGACAGTTCCCAACTAAAAGTAAACAACGCCTCAGAAACTTTAAATGCCCTGAAATTCACTAATACTTCCACAAAAATTTAGCATTTTATTTATTCAATTCCAAGGGAATTTCAACCGCATTCTGTTTGAATTTCAAGTGACTTTGGTTGGTCGGAAGTGAATTCCAGAACCTGCCTAATTAATTCTTTTGGCGCAAAGTGACAGTTCCTTTGGAGAGAAGTTGCATATTCTTATTGAAAACATGTTTGCTAGCAAGAATTTGCAAGCACGAAAAACATGTGATGTGGTACATGGTTGCATTTTTGTCGACGATAATTTGAATAAGTTCGTTTAATTTAAAAATTTATAAACTTGAGCGATTTTCTAATGAAAAATATAAGTAAATACTTGTTACTTAATTTAGTAATTCCCATACAGGACAAGTATTTCAATTTTTGTATGACTCCAATGTATTGAAATGTACTCGGCTGAAAAGAAAACTGTATTCGTAATCGGAATGCAATCGCAACCAGTAGATTTAGGAAACCTGACAGTACGACTAAGAAATTGAAACGTATGTTAACGAAAGTGACAGTAACAAGAAATATACATGCATGCAGATCAGGTTTTTTGTCCTTCTGAAAGAATTTAAAAAAATCCATGAAAATGTATTAAGTTTGAAATGCAACCGTGAACAACAGCTTGTTCTCTACCAGGCAGTTTCTCTACTTGAGCGAGATTTTTTCCTGCTGATATTTTGAGTGGTGAATAATTCTTTTTGCATTTTTGATGAACAAACCTAAAATAAGAAGTTTATATGGTATTTAAATACTTTGAAACATTTTGGCCAATAACTTTTGCGCCTACTAGATCTTTTCCTACTCCATGGTCAAAAAATCAGCAGCCCTGATTTTATATCTGCCCATTGCATATGCCCATATGTTCATGACTGCCCCATACCAAATTCATTCTACATTTGCCCCAATTCAGTTGTTCATATTTTAGTCTAGTTTTATATTACTATATTTTCTCATTTTGCAATAAGTAATTAACAAGTAGCATATTATATATAAAACTTAAAATGTAATTCAGAATTCTTTTAAATTTAAATATAAATTTGTTTCACAAACAAAATTTAAAACTAAAATTGTTTCAAACGAAAAAGATAATAATTATGTTGTATGTAGTTATACACATGTACTACATTAACGATTTATTCAAAGGTAAGTTCTGCCGTAATTGTAAATCAAAATTGTTTTAATCCATTCCAACCAATCATATTGTGCTCTGCCATTACAGATTGTAACAGATGAGTCGATATATGTATGCTTATCAAACCTGCCTAAGTCCGTATTTTTGAAACATGCGAGTTTATAAAATAACTAAAGGTAAAGTGAAATAATGCTACTGTGGATTTCTATTCTTCTTTCTTTCCTCGTAACGCTTTTTATAAAATAGGTTTTTATATAACTTAAAACTATTCCTAATATCTCGGACGTATTCCTTGTTAGTGTAGCCTTCGCTTTTGATTGCTTCTGTTAAAAGAGACTCGCAAATAATTAAAATGTTTACATCATATGACACAAGTATTACCAAATATGGCGCTATTCAGGAAAGTAAAGTCCTTGAAAGGGGCTTTGTTACTTACGCCGTCATAATTTAAAAGTTGGATTAATTTTCTGTCCACAAGACGATGAAAGTTTTTTTCTATACCCTCTGGAGAAACTATCGCTTTAATGCATTGGATCTGAAATAACATCTAAGTTATGCGCTCAATAGTGTATACTTCTTTTCATTCTTACATAACGAGTGGAATCGTTGCGGCACAATTCGTCTATGTCTTTCAATTCCTCCCATGACTTAATTGGGAAAACTGCATCTACCTTTACCATACTGTTTTTGTTTAGCAGTTTTTCCAAGACAGCTGCAATTTGGCTAAGTCCATTTAAATTATTTTCTAAAAAAAACGGCGTTAATACATATAACTGTATGAAGAGAAATAAATCCAACGCATTTTACCTTGAAGTTTTACGATGTTGTGCAATATGGTTTGTTGGTTCTCTAAAATTATCTTCTGGTTCGCTTCTAGTGATTTAATTCTTTCATCGAATGTATTTACTGCAAAACGATAAGCTTAGTACTTGCGATATAAGTCCAAACATTTAATTCACCCTTACCGGCTGTTAGTTCAGACTGCTCAATAATTCTAGAATAGATAATTATATAGTGTTATAAAGATTTGCATTATATGAAAAAAAAGCATGTGCACTAGCCATTTCAATTTGTATGCTCCGCCATTGAGAAGGGTGGTGGAAAATGTAATAACAATTGGGACTACCTGATGGCATACTAGGCATGTGTGTTAGCATCAACTCGCTAACGACTATGAACAATTTTACTTTATTGCTTTTTGTAAAACACAAAGTCATTTATACAAAGTGGGCCTTCGCTGTGCATTAATCATGAAGTTGATGGGGAGTAAGGTGGAAAGTGGGAGTGATCGGGACTAACTGGCGCTCAATTGGGGCTCTTCTCTTACATATCCACACTCAGTATGTCTCCTTTGGTTATTTAGCTACTCACCGTTGCTTATCCCGATCGGCTGCTTTTTTGTTTTCTATCATCTTTTGCCATTCCTCACCGATACTTTTTGTATGCTCAATCGCTATTTTGGTGGGCAGTTCTTGATGTAGCAACTCTTGTCTATCATTCATGTAACCTAGCGAATGAAAAATACTGTTAAATAAGCATGCTTATATGTATGTAAGTGTCAATCATCTTAATTTTATACTCGAAAAATGTGTCTTTGGCGCACCGGCTTCTTTAATTTTGGGCCTTTTCAAGATAAGGTGTTGATGATCATTCTCAGCTTCGGCTGCATCTACACTATTACGCTTACAGCTAATCATTTGTACACTGCATCTTCTCCATCCGATATTGATATAATGGGTATATCATCATCTATACGTTTACTTGAAGCGGCATTAACAGAGGATGTTAATTTAGCAGACGGCTGTTGTGGTTTCTCATCATTTTCTGAAAAAACTACTATCGATTTTTTTGTTGTTTCTTCAATTTCGATCTCCATATCCTTGATGGCACATGGACCAGTGATTGTTATTTATTTTATTTAATTTTTTCTTATTTTTTGTTGTATAGTTGATAGTGGCCGAACAAATAGGTCTTCAGACGCCAATATATTCAAAAAAGTATTATATTGTTTACGGTTGTATTTCGTAGTAGTTTCTTACTTGTATTTTCTAACGAAAGCCCATATGTTTGTATTCTTTTAGGGCATATTTCGTAAGATATTAAAAAGACGGGAACAAGGAGTAGACTGGTGATACCACGTTATGTGGTATTGTTCTCCCTAAGTGCGAATGGTTTCCTTTTATAAAATATATATAAATTATAATGATTTAGCGAGCGCCTCACAAGACGGTGATTGTTGTGATTGATTTCATGTGTAGTTAGACTTCTTGCTCTTATGGAACAAGCCCGTATATTAAACGACGTTGGCAAAGTGGCTTGCCAATTCAAGTAAAAACAAAAAATAGAAATGAAGCAAATTTAACGGTTGGCCTCCTCTGTGGTTGACTGGAATGATAAAAAAACGAATCAATGGATTTTAAATATATATATCGTTAGCTTAGAGTGAAAAGTTGCTAAGTCCATTTTTTATGAAAACGCATATCTTGATATAGGAAGCAAGAACATTAAAAATGCATCGAAAAGGATCAAGGAACTTGTTTTATTTTTTCTCGTTTATATTCAATGAAATGCAAATTTGCTAAGTCCGAAAGAGGCACCGAAAATCCGATAAAACCAAAACAATACCAAATCTTTTAATAAAGATCGAATCCTTCTTACTCAAAGATTTGCGAAATACTTGAATAAAATGGCTATAGGAAGTGTTTTCCTCCTGTAAAATAAAAAAAAAAAATGGACTTAGCAACTTTGCACTCGAAGCTAGCGGTATATAGTTTAAGTTAGATTTGTATATCAAAATTCTTTTAAAAAAATGGGCATGTTGTTCAACGTGATTCGATTATGTGTTTATTTTCGTGGTAACCACATAGCAAAAAACATTGCGTGTGAATTTTATTTGTTCACCAATGGATAACTCAGCCGAAATGCGGTTTTTTTCTTGTAGGATTTTATATATACATGCCGAAACTACGAAATTGTAATAAAATAATGTAAAAAAAATATTTTTTTAAAAACAAGCTTTTATTTATCATGTATAATCAAAGGAATAAAATAAAGTAGTGTAACAAAAGATTCTTTAGCAAGAAAATTTTGTCAAAACTGCACTAAAATGAATAAAATAAAATAAATTAAGGTCTCGTTAAAGTTACTAAAAGCCATTTAGTGAAAGGATTTATTCAAACTCTAATGAAAATTACTAACAATTTGTACTAATTTACTTCGTGTTTAAAAAAGCTTGTCGCGCGAATAGCAAACCGGCATTTAAATATCTGCATGCATACATATACATACCTAACCAATTATGCTTGTACGCTGAATTCGCCGACAAGCTTTTTTAAAAACGAAGTAAATTAATTTTTAGTCCATTCATAAACGCGTTGTATATAAAGAAGTTTTATTTTATTTTATGTACAAAATTTTGCAATAGATATAAAAATAATTCAACTTGCAATGAAAGAGAAAAGAAGACTATGCAAGCAAAAGGTTGTTTGCTTACGTTTTATATAAACATACATATGTACATATAGCAGCAGTTAATTTCATTTAAAGAAATGGCGTTTCGTCCATTTTCCCTGTAGCGTATATAAATGGTGGATATATTTAGACGCAATATTAAACTTCTTCTGGCGGGGCGAAATCTGGAGTCATCTCATTGTATCTCCTTGAAATGATGCCTACAACGAGGTTCATATCTAGACTAGGTTGATATCTAGAATTTGCCACAAATAGCTTTGCTACACTACCGCCGCGGCGCGCCGGCAGCTTTAACAATTTTATAGTGGTTTTACGTTCTTTGGCAAAATACGTTCTGTTCGCCATAAATCTTACTATTTTTTGACTGCCTTTGAATCAAGACCCCTGGACCATATGGGTAATCCATTTATATTTTTAATTGCACTGTCATCGTGATTGGAACTATGCTGAAAATTTCAAGTCTCTAACTTGTCGGGAAGTCAGTTTAAAATCGATTGGAAATTTCCGCGATTTCCGCGGGCTGACCAAGTTAAATAAAAGCTTATAATATAAAAATGAGATTGAACAATGAAAATGCACGCAAAATTGTAACAGTTTGTGGGAAGAACGTCCCACTTGATTACGAATAGAGTTAAACCAACGGTCGGAACGTTTATGGCTTGAGTAAGAAGATTTTGTTTGAAATCCATCGACAATGTCCAAATTATTAAGTAATTTTTTCTTGATCACCTGCAGATTTTTTCCGTTTTGTTTTTTAGATTTGCCAAGATTAAAAAGGAGAATTGTAGTAGCTACCTGAAAGTGCATCCTCGGAATGCAATCCTGAGTATTGTTAAAATTAATTCGATTTTTCAGATGCTGAAGAAGAGGTTAGTGTTGTCTTCTGACCATCAGGGGTTGTTGGCGTTACTTGATGTTCCTCCTCCTTACTGTTAGGTTGATTGCTGAAGCGCTTGCCATTTTCCTTGAAATATTGCTTGGCCTTCTTAACCTCGCTTTTCCATATTTGCCTCGTTTCAATCGCTCTTTCGAAATTCTCAATTGTTCCATTTCCATACCCATTACATTTTTTTCTCGCTTCTTTGTATAATCTAAAATGTGTATTAAGATCACTATGCCACCATGGTTTTGGTGTTCTATTGCCATGAGTGTTTGTTGCTTTATTTATCTTATGTGGGATAGCCTTAGTTATCGTCTCCGACGAAGGCTCCAATTCAATTTTATTTAAGGAAGCCATCAATTTTTTTTTTTCGACCTGAAAGTACACATTTTTCAGTAACATCAAAATTAATGAAAATTGAGTAGTGATGGTTATCACCAAGATGACATGGTATCACTTCCCAATTTAATGCTGATGCAATATTTGTGCAGGTTAGGTCCAATACTGAACCATTTTTGGTTCTTAGATTTGGTTGTTAATATCCGTGATTAAAAAAATTAATTTTTAATCATTAACCCTTAATTTGATTAAGTGGGTCTGGTGATTTATTAATTTATGCTGGAATTGTCTTTTGCTCACAAGATCAGTTAATCGGGTATGGCTAAGTCGGTTTCCCTCATCAATCTAAGCAATTTGGTGTGCATTTTGATTGTCATCTATTATCAACATACGTTATGCAAACTAGGTTTTAATATCTCTCTGCACATGTGCGATGGGTTGTTAAGCTTCTCAGTTTAAGTTATACAAATTATATTTATTAATAGTTTAAATAAGTATTATGAGTTTTTTATAAGCGTCAAACACAAAAGAATAACCGTAAATGGTGTTTGATTTAAAATGCGGACCTACTAGACCACTTAATCAGATTTTTTTTAATCGGATTAACGATTGATGATTAAAATTAATTAATCGTAATCACCACCGACGATCGATTAAAAAAATTTAATCATTAATCACAGATGACTAAGATTAATTAATTTTAATCATTAATCATACCGATGATTACGATTAATTAATTTCAATCGTTAATCGCGATTAACATTTTAATCGTTTATCAGATTAACATTCAGCAAAGTGTGATTGAATTTGACATTGCTTTCAAAAGAACCATCCTATGAAGTCAAATTGAAAAAAAATTATGAATTTTGAATCGTTTGTTTATATTTTTTTTTTTTACAATAGTACCTTAAAAGATAGCCCCACTGAATTGTCAATAACACCTTATTTAATACACCTTGCATGCATCTTTGCGCCATTTTTCCTTTGCTGAATCGGCATTTCAGCCCGCGTTGCCACTGTCGAAAAAGGATTGTCCATCCACTTAAAAAAAATCTACCAAATCCAGAAAATATCTTCCATTTACTATTTTTAGTTATTTTCATCAAAAGACGTACTAGGGCAAAAGAAAAGGCACGCCCTTTACTCACACTCGCTGCAATTATAAAGAGTTGTCCCTTCTTATTATCTACGTTCTTTGCTATCGCTCTATTTTTTAGTTATTTCAATGAGAATACAATTTTTTTATTGAGGAACTTTTTTTTTTAACTAATGATATGGTATTTTTTGATCATATTGATGTCATCTTCAATCAATCAATCTAAAGGCAACAACAAAACTTCATCATAATTTAAAAAACTTGAAATGGAGTTATTATCGACAAATACAGTGACTCAAAAAATGCTTAGCAAATTTTTTTATATTCATCACACGGTTGTTCACGCTTGCCTGGTTATCAGGTTATGTGGTTATATTTTTAATTCAGTTTACAACAATAAAATACACTACACAAAAATAATTAACCAGATAACCTGATTACGAAGCAAGTGTGAACACCGTCAATAGGGGTATTCTCTGAATCTTGCAAAGCCCTTGCATGGTGCACAGATTGCACGGATTGCACGGTTAAAACCGGTTTTCGTATGAGACAACTTTGCAAACCGTGCACCGTGCAAGGGCTTTGCAAGACTCAGAGAATACCCCTAATGTTTCTCAAGTATACATTTTCTTTGCTATTTTTTATTTGTATAAGAATATTAATTACGCTTTAACCAAGCCAATAAAAATCAAGCATTCAAGCTATATACATACAATATTAAGAACTTTTTACTCTTGTTTTGAAAATTTTTGAGTATGCAGTTTTATAGCCCACGGAATTTTAGGTCAACCTAAAATTCCCATTGATTGTTTAAGTTTTTTTTGCCGCGGGTCTTTTGTTTTTTCGTTAACAATTGCCATTTATAAAAACCCATTTTTTAAAATTGTTTATGAGCAATTAGTGAATAATTACATGCCTGTCCATTTTTAATTTATATTTAAAGAATCATTTAAAATATTTAGGTAATCAAAAACTGCTCAGGATTCCAGTAAAACGGAGTTTTGTCGATATATATTTGTATAAAGTGTGCATTAAAGCATTCCAAAATTAATGCAATAAAGTATACACTTTTTAAAGAAATTTATTAGATAACTACGAAAAATAAAGCGCGAACCAAATTGAAAAAATACGTTTTTACAACCCCAAATTTTTTCTACCAATATTGGTAATAAGTTACCAAAATGGCAACCCTGATTTCGGCGCATATTTGCATTCCTTTTCTCACTAGTTACTTTTCACTCGCTCTCTTTCAGATTTTTAATTTTCTAGTTACATTTTTACCGTTATCCGGCGCCTTCGCTACGATATCCACGGAAGCCCCGCTTTTCAGTACCGAGTTTAAAATTTTAATTGTTTTTTAATAAGGCCCTGTCTCCACAGGAAAACACTGATGTCGTGATAACCATGTCATAAAATATATTTCCAATGGAGACCGCCTATTTCTTATGTGCTGCAATATATGTCAGCGCTTATTGCTTGACATCTATTGCAGGCAATTCGATAGTTTGACAGCCATATTTTCATTTGAAAGAAAGCGTGCTGGTGGTAACATCGATGAAATTTTGATATTAAATCAAAATAAAAATCTGTTCCGTATTGGATAATTTATGATTACGTTTTAGGAAATTATTTAGCTAGTTTTTTAAAGATTTAAATGTTTTTAAACACCGAAATTGAGAGAATGTTGTCTGGTGGCGTCATGCGGCAAATGCTTATTTCAAGACATCAAAGTGCCCACACACAAAAACTTGCAATCACATTGCTCGTCAAAATGACAGTTGGTAGGCCATCGCTGTTCGCCTGTGGAGTTCTGCGGTAAGGCACGGTGCTACCTCTTTTAGCTCACCGCCATTATCACCGTCACTCGCACCGACAGACGCTATGTAGTCTTTTAAGCTGGCCCCAATCCACTTTTCATTTTGCTTTCACAGATCTTTTATATAACTTTGTAAAAATCGAAAAAAGACGCAGCTTACCTCTGGGAATTTCTAAATTATCCAAACGGCCTGTCCGGGCAAAGTTCTACTTTGATTAATTTTCACAGCTTGCTTTTAAAATTTCCACTAACACTGCGGGGGAAAAACGCGATCCGCGTCGTTCGCTATGCCAATAGAATTGGGTTGTTATTTTGCCTTTTTATAATTAAACTTTTGTGGCAAATTGTGCAATTTCTTGCACGAATTTCGCTGAAGATACGAAAAAAGCCGCGCAGATGGGTACGTTTAGTTTTGCATAAAAAACTCGCATCCTACGCACAGAGTTGCAATTTTTAATATTGGCCACTGACTTAACATACGGAACCAGATCACGGGTACTTCTATGTAATAGTCGGTCAGTGCTGTTAACTCCATAGGTCCGAAGCCCATACTCCTCTGAAAAAGGTCCGGTTTATCCCATTTTAAAATTCAAAAAACCTATTTATTAATATTAAATATTATAAGTTCTTTATAATAAAATATATAAAAACAGTATTTATAGCAGCCAGCTCCAGTTATACAGTGTTACTTTTCTTGCGTTGCACATAGCCAAAGAAGGTAAATGTATATAGATTTACATACGTTCTTTGCTTTGGTTCCATACTTTATTAGTTTCGTGTTAAACTATCATCTGAATTCAGATGTTAACAGTGTAAAACTTCTCAAATTAGGGGTTAAATAGAAACTACTTAAATTTTGAGGAATACCGATTTGAAATGTCCAACCATCACTTTGAAATGCCTCATACATGTATGTTTGAATAAAAAGATGAAACAATGGCTGAACAGCAAATAAAAAAAAAACATTTAAACCACAACATTGTATTTCGCTGGAAATCCCATAATGAGACATAAAATCGAACGCGCCCTTTTATGCATGAACCAAAAATACAAGATCACCTAATCAAAGAAGCAAGAAAAAAGTATATTTCTGAGTGTTTTTGACATCTGCCTAAGAATGAAAACAAACAAAGAAAACGAAAAGGCGCGGTGATTGAGTGCGATTAAATTGGTATTTATTATAAAATATACAAAGTGAAACTTGATGACCATTAGCAAAAAAAGTTCATAAAATATGGTTTTCATGATTGAAAGTGTTTTACAATCGCATATCATTACCACGGGTCGATTTTTCAATGCCAACGTTCTGGCCACAAACGTGCACCCACTTTTCACGCAAATTTACGCCTTTTGGCAAACCAAACATACGTACAAACTTATTCCGATCACACAGCACTTTATTTTATATCATAAATATGTAATAAACCAAAATTTATAATTAAAATCGCTGCAGAAAACACATTCAATCGCTAAAAAATCACTACGATGAGGTAGAAGACGGTGTAAACAAAACCGAAAAACGTCAAAAACGCTACGAAAACTTTTTTCTGAAAATCGATTACAAATACAACGATGGCTGATTAGGTGATCTGTAGTCGTTGGTTCAAGCCTTTTATGGTGCGAAAATCCCAAATTGTGGACGAAGATCCTTCATACGGCAGCACTTGCCTTGTTTACGTTTTTGTTGTTTTGACGTTTTGTCTTGTTTACTTTATTAACGACCCTTTTTGAACTTGTTTCTTGACGATGGTTGGCAACGCGGTTGTCAGCGCACAGAATTTCAGTTGATTGGAAATTGTTGTTTTGGTGAGTGGTT